>NW_024423344.1:29829276-29831562 GCF_017311325.1 Ursus maritimus | reverse complement strand
TCTGAGTGCTGAGTTTGAATCAGGGCTATGGAAGATGTTGCTCTGTGGGTATTAAAGTTCAAAAGTCACAATGCCAGTGTCAACAGCCCAATAAATGGGGAAGAAGGTGCATTTTTAAAAATACAAAGTTAGCATTTGGAGTGTAGAAGAGAGCTTGGTCGCATTTCTAGAGAGGAAACCCCATCAAACCCCAGCGACTTAGGAATTCTGAGAGATTTCTATAAAGTGTGCTTTCCTTACAAGAATGAATTGGCTGCCTCTGAAGAGCTGCGTCTGTTCTCTGCTTGGAGGAGCACTTGCTGCAAACTTCCCTGGAAAGTTTATCCGATGGAGTGAGCCTGTTGAAGGAAAAACAATGGGCCCTGATCTCATATATTTTTTAAATAGTTAAAAGGTTAAAAAATAACCCCTCTCCCCAACCATCCTTAGAATTACACTTTCCAGCGAATTCTACTTCCCTTTCCTGGTAGATATAATCCTAATTAAAAATAAATTACATGCTGTATAGAACTTGAAATGGAAAAGATAATCCTATTACATATGAGAATATATCCTGATTTTCTTTCCCGCTAAACTGTGGGAGATATCAGATCAGGCTGAGCCCCCCATTGTCGTCGCTTTGAAAACTTTCCTAGAGCCCTAATCCGTCACGTGACGCCGGTGTCAATCTCGGGGTCTGCACGCGAGTTTCACAAAGCAGGCATTAGGCTCGGCAACAGAAACCCAGCTTTGCGGAGCCCGCAACATTTGCATTCCGAGAAAACGCCGGCCATTGTGCGCTGTGTTTGTTCTCAGGATTGCGAGACAGTTGCCTGCGAAGTTGCTAAAACCTAGAGAAAGGGGCTCCTTTGAGCCAGCCTGGGCCTTTGGTATGATAAGTCGATATGAGCTGCTTTTGTGGGGCTGGATCAGCGCTGGGGGAGGGCGAGCTCCCCTCCCTTCCCCTCACTGCTCCGGCCCCACCTCCCCGACATTTTGTTTCCCCCGGGAGTTGCTGTAGGCGCTGATGCGCTATTTTAAATCGTATTTCCATAATCTGGAGGCCGCAGGCGGCGGGGCCCCAAGCTCGTTCTGCTCGCGTGCCTTCACACCTCAACCGCCGGCTCGGAAGGCTGTGTTCGCTGCTCTCCTCTGCTGCTCTCCGCCCGGGGCTCTGCGCCCTGTGCGTCCTGGCGCCGCCGCTGTCGGGGTCACTTCCGAGCAGCCGATTCGCTAGCCCAGGATAGAATGCTTCGGACCCGCTACTAGCCGCCCCACACCCCTCCTCCCGCCTCTTGGTTTATGGCTGCCCGCCCACTCCCCCACCCCAGCACGCCTTCCCGTATTTCAGCCTTGAGAATGAGCATGAGGACGCGAAGCGCTTTGAGTAAAAATATTAGATAGTTTTGTTTCTCCAGCAGAGCAAAAATGAGACATTTAAACAGCGAGCGGCTGGGGTCCTGGGGTCCAGGCCAGAACTGAGAAGCGCGGGGACGCAGGGGGAGCAGGCGTGGGCTCGGGCTCCCAGCCACTCGCGACCGTGCTCCAGCCAATTGTCTACTCATGGGAACAGCTGAAAACATCCTTTCTCTGCGACTCTGGCCCCACTGCCCTCCCCCTACCCCTCCAGGTTCTCGACTCCGCAGGCGCAGCACCTTGCGGACCTGACCTCTCGGGGTTACACTAGTGGCAGCGGGGGAGGCCGCTGTCCGACTGCCGAGTTCTGAATCTGTTCGCGTCTGGGCTGACCAGGGAAGGGGGTCGGGGGAGGCCGGGGCCTTGGGAGCGCTAAAGGTCACCAGCACGCCCCAGGCCAGGGTGGGAGCGCTGCTGGGCTCGGAGAGAGGCAGAAAGTTCTTTCGGCAGTGCATATCACCCTCCCACCACGCCCCGCCCCAGAAATGTCCCTTGGGCAGGAGCAAAGAGAGCGCAAGCTATTAATTGGCAGCTGGGAGGGAGGGGCGTGGGGAGTGGAAGAGAAGTCTAGGAATTGGGCTCCTGTAGGGGGCGTCGCCCTTTCCTCTTCCCGGCCCGGCTGCAGTTGCCTGGCTTCGCTGCTTTTAGCAATACCAGGGCAGCAAGGTGGAGAAGTCCTAGAAAGGAACCCAGAGGGAGGATCGCTCTGAGGAAACTCCCAACTGTCCACCGCTCTGCCTTCTTCCTAATCTCAGAAAAGCTTTTATTTATTGATCGCTGGGGCTGCATTTTTTTTTCTCTTTGGCAATTACAAGGCTCCTACTTCATTCTCTCCTCCCCCCCCCCGCACCCCCACCTCCCTGCTTAGTCTCCCTACTGGGGGGGGGGGGG
>NW_024423344.1:29566931-29829266 GCF_017311325.1 Ursus maritimus | reverse complement strand
GGGGGGGGGGGGGGCAGCTCCTGAATGTCTTCTGAAAAGACCCCAGGACACATTCACTTGGGTTTGAGGGAAAGGAAAAGACAGATGGATGCTGACAGCAGGACTAAAATCTGGATTCGGAAGAACGTTTACTAAATGCAGTCTGCTTATCAAATTCATCGCCTTTAAAAAAAAAAAATCTTCCACTGCACGGCTTTTGTTTTTACCTCTCCTCCTTCGTGTGTATTTGCATAACCTGCTCAATAAAGCTCTTCAATAAGAATTCGTCTTGCTCCGGCTTGGAGCTCCAACTTCCTGGTCTTCACTGATTCTGGGGGCCCGGGGGAATACCTGTGGGGGGCCGCGCCAAGCCTGGCCAGCGCCGGGATCCGCCCAGCCCAGAGTTTGGCAATACCGAAGCTCCACACGTCTGTAGGCAGATGGTTAAGTTCCCCCAGGTTCGTGCCAGGTTTCAACGTCATGCTGTGATTTTGTTTTTCTGGAACGGGATGAGTGTTGCTTCTCGGAGCAGCCCTATTAGAACAGAAAGAAAATCCTCTAAATAGGCGGAACAAGGCATCAGGAGGGAAAGTTCTCTAAATGCACTTTAATACGAGCCGGGTATTGTGTGGAATTCAGCGCCCATCACCGTTTAGCCGGAGAGTTATGGCAGTGATTGGGGATGAATAGAGGAACATAATGGATACATGTGGCGTTTGCTCATTATATTCAAGTTAGCCCAAGTCCGCGGTGGAAACTGTTCAACTTTCTCTCCCCTTAGCTTGTCACAGTGAAATAATACAGACATTGGGGCCTCCAATGGGATCGCCTGCCACGCCATTCTATTTCCACTGCTAACGAGGGCTTCATAAGCCTTTGATACAGTCTGATCTTTGAAACCTTCCCAAATCTCCTCAAGCTTATGCTAAATCCTATTTGGAACTTTTTTTTCCCTGGCCTGCAAGCGCCCAGGGCTTAAGAAAGCCATTTGGACAGTGACATGCATACTAACACATCGCAGAGCTCTTTTCTGAAAAGGAAGTGGCAGCCCTGATTGCCAAGGCTCACACGAGCAAAACACAATTGCATACACAAATTTGAATAAAATCAATCTTTCCTCATCCTTGGGGCTCCTAAATCGAGACGCTATTTCCGAGTGCCTTAGGAATCTAGGAGAGAAGACTAGCAAGACCTTACTAGGCTGAATAAGTAGGTGGAGAGAAACGGGCGAGGTTTAGAAAGCTTCCAAGGTGCAAAACGCAAAAAAGGGTTGGGGGGGGGGGTCTCGAACCACTCGAGCGGAATCCCTGCGTGCTTGTTCAAGCAGCCAGCCCCGGACAGGCACAATTAACAAAACCATCCACTCCTTTTACTCCCGGCGACCTGTGCCAACTCCTCTGTATTCAGGGCGCCGACAGGAAAGGAAAAAAGGCGAAAGGAGTTAAAGAAACAAAGAAAAGATCCCTAATTTTCCTTTCTTGTTTTCCCCTCTAAGCTTTTCCACATTAAAGGGATTGTCAGAAGCTGGCGTAGGAGCGGCGCGAGGGCGAAGCTGCCATTGGCTGCCCGGCTCCGGCGATTTGCATATCGGCTGCTATAAAAGCGGAGGCTGCGCGCAGCGGCGCAGCTCCAGCAAGAAGGAAGGGAGAGGTGTACAGTGTGGGCAGGTCGGCGTGTCCTCAGAGCCCTCCGGAACCTCGAGCTGCAGCCCGCAGATCTCCCGCACAGGGCTCGTAAAGAGCGTGCTCCTAGGAGCCTGCGACTCACGCCCGGACCTGCAAACCAGAGAGAAATTGCTCAGCCTCTTGGAATAGCACTTGGGGCTGGCGGCATGAGTCCAGGGAGGCGCGGGGGCAGCCCCTGCCTTTTCCCTTTACAGCTCTTCAGCCTCTGTTGGGTGCTCTCAGTGGCCCAGAGCAAGACAGTGCGATACAGCACCTTCGAAGAGGATGCCCCTGGCACGGTCATCGGAACCCTGGCTGAGGACCTGCATATGAAAGTATCCGGAGACACAAGCTTCCGCCTGATGAAGCAGTTCAACAGCTCGCTGCTCCGGGTGCGCGAGGGCGACGGGCAGCTGACCGTCGGGGACGCGGGCCTGGACCGGGAGCGGCTGTGCGGCCAGGCGCCACAGTGCGTGCTGGCCTTCGACGTGGTCAGCTTCTCGCAGGAGCAGTTCCGGCTGGTGCACGTGGAAGTGGAGGTGAGGGACATCAACGACCACGCTCCGCGCTTCCCCCGGGCCCAGATCCCCGTGGAGGTGTCCGAGGGCGCGGCCGTGGGCACGCGCATCCCGTTGGAGGTGCCTGTGGACGAGGACGTGGGGGCCAACGGGCTGCAGAGCGTGCGCCTGGCCGAGCCTCACAGCCCCTTCCGCGTGGAACTGCAGACGCGCGCGGACGGCGCCCAGTGCGCGGACCTGGTGCTGCTACAGGAGCTGGACCGCGAGAGCCAGGCCTCCTACAGCCTGGAGCTGGTGGCCCAGGACGGCGGCCGCCCGCCGCGCTCTGCCACGGCCGCCCTCAGCGTGCGAGTGCTGGACGCCAACGACCACAGTCCGGCCTTCCCGCAGGGCGCGGTGGCCGAAGTGGAGCTGGCGGAGGACGCTCCCGTGGGCTCCCTGCTGCTCGACCTGGACGCGGCGGACCCCGACGAGGGCCCCAACGGCGACGTGGTGTTCGCCTTCGGTGCCCGCACCCCGCCCGAGGCGCGCCGCCTCTTCCGCCTGGACCCGCGCTCGGGCCGCCTCACCCTGGCAGGACCAGTGGACTACGAGCGCCAGGACACCTATGAGCTGGACGTGCGGGCCCAGGACCGCGGTCCCGGGCCCCGGGCCTCCACCTGCAAGGTCATCGTGCGCATCCGCGACGTCAATGACAACGCTCCGGATATCACCATCACCCCGCTGGCCGCCCCGAGCGCACCTGCTGCCTCTCCCTTCGCCGCCGCCGCCGCCGCCGCCGCTCTCGGGGGTGCGGACGCGACCTCGCCGACCGGGCCCGGGACGCCTGAAGCCGGCGCCATCTCGCTGGTGCCAGAGGGGGCAGCGCGCGAGAGCCTGGTGGCGCTGGTCAGCACCTCGGACAGAGACTCGGGCGCCAACGGGCAGGTGCGCTGCGCCCTCTACGGGCACGAGCACTTTCGGCTGCAGCCGGCCTACGCGGGCAGCTACCTGGTCGTGACCGCGGCGTCGCTGGACCGCGAGCGCATCGCCGAGTACAACCTGACGCTGGTGGCCGAGGACCGCGGCGCGCCCCCACTACGCACCGTGCGACCTTACACGGTGCGCGTGAGTGATGAGAACGACAACGCGCCACTCTTCACACGGCCGGTCTACGAAGTGTCGGTGCGTGAGAACAACCCGCCGGGCGCCTACTTGGCCACGGTGGCGGCCCGGGACCCCGACCTGGGCCGCAACGGCCAGGTCACCTACCGGCTGCTGGAGGCAGAAGTAGGCCGCGCCGGGGGCTCGGTGTCCACCTACGTGTCGGTGGACCCGGCCACCGGGGCCATCTACGCGCTGCGCAGCTTCGACTATGAGACGCTGCGCCAGCTCGACGTGCGCATCCAGGCGAGCGACGGTGGCTCCCCTCAGCTCTCCAGCAGCGCCCTGGTGCAGGTGCGGGTACTGGACCAGAACGACCACGCACCGGTCCTGGTGCATCCGGCGCCGGCCAACGGGACCCTGGAAGTGGCTGTCCCCGGGCGCACGGCAAGGGACACTGCCGTGGCGCGCGTGCAGGCCCGGGACGCGGACGATGGTGCCAACGGGGAGCTGGCATTTGAGCTGCTGCAGCAGGAGCCGAGAGAAGCCTTCGCCATCGGCCGCCGCACGGGGGAGATCGTGCTCACAGACGACCTCTCGCAGGAGCCGCCGGGTCGCGTGTTCCGGGCCCTGCTGGTCATATCCGACGGCGGCCGCCCCCCGCTCTCCACCACTGCCACCGTCAGCTTCGTGGTGACAGCAGGCGGCGGGCGTGGGCTGGTGGCGCCCGCCAGTGCGGGGAGCCCGGAGCGTTCTCGCCCGCCCGGCTCTCGACTCGCGGCGTCGGGGCCGGCGCTACAATGGGACACGCCGCTGATCGTCATCATCGTGTTGGCCGGGAGCTGCACGCTGCTGCTGGCCGCCATCATCGCCATCGCCACCACCTGCAACCGCCGCAAGAAGGAGGTGCGCAAAGGGGGGGCCCGCCGGGAAGAGCGGCCCGGGGCGGCGGGCGGCGGAGCCTCGGCTCCCGGCTCCCCGGAGGAGGCTGCCCGGGGAGCCGGGCCCAGGCCCAACATGTTCGACGTGCTCACCTTCCCTGGCAGCGGCAAAGCGCCCTTTGGCAGCCCCGCGGCCGACCCGCCCCCGCCCGCGGTCGCCGCGGCCGAAGTGCCGGGCTCGGAGGGCGGCAGCGCCACCGGGGAAAGCTCCTGTCACTTCGAGGGGCAGCAGCGGCTCCGCGGCGCGCACGCCGAGGTGAGGCCTTCCTTCGGCTGGGCGCCCCGCTCCGTGCTCCGCGGACAGGTTGGGGGAAGGGACTGGAGGGGTCTGGGTGTGCCTGCACCGGAGATGCCTAACCTGTCGCACTTGTTGTTTCTTGTCCGACCCTACCTCACCTCGTCTCCCCCGCCCGCCCCGCTTCCCCATTCCTTGCTGCAGCCCTACGGTGCTTCCCCCGGCTTCGGAAAGGAGCCGGCGCCCCCTGTGGCGGTCTGGAAAGGACACTCTTTCAACACCATCTCTGGCCGAGAAGCGGAGAAGTTCAGCGGCAAAGACAGCGGCAAAGGGGACAGTGATTTCAACGACAGCGATTCCGACATCAGCGGGGACGCTCTGAAAAAGGATCTCATCAACCACATGCAGAGTGGTGAGGACTCTTCTTTCCTGCCAAGTTCAGCGTTCCTCCTCTCCCTCCCTTGCTGCCCTCCTGTCAATCTCCGTTCCCAGCCCCCTCCCTCTTCCCCACTTTTTTCAGGCCCCGGAGTTTGGGATCCCGGCCTTCATCAGACAGCCGATTTCAAAATGTCACGTCGAGGTAGCTCCACCACTGAATAAAGAACACTCCCATCCTGTTAGGTGGAGGCAGGGCTGAGGCTTCTGCTCCGCAGTGCCCTAACTTGCTTGCAGCAAAAGAAGCTGAGCCAACTTCGTATGAGAGTGGCTTTACAGGAAGGAGTGTTCTTTCAAATCTTGAATCACCGCGTTTACTTTCATACTCACTTTCCTTTTCAGCCGCCCTGACCCTGCCTGACATTCTGAAGAGGGAGACGTAGTTGTGTGCAATCTCAGTAATCATCCTCACGCTCTCTCCCTTTCTCTTTTATGTTAGGACTGTGGGCGTGCACCGCTGAGTGTAAGATCCTGGGCCACTCTGACCGCTGCTGGAGCCCGTCATGCGGAGGACCCAACACGCATCCCCCGCCTCACCCACCAGCCCAGATGTCTACCTTCTGTAAGAGCACTTCCCTGCCTCGGGATCCTCTGCGCAGGGACAATTACTACCAGGCCCAGCTGCCCAAGACAGTGGGGCTGCAGAGCGTCTATGAGAAAGTGCTACACAGGGACTATGACAGGACAGTCACCCTGCTCTCCCCTCCCCGTCCAGGGAGGCTCCCAGACCTGCAGGAGATCGGGGTACCCCTCTATCAGTCCCCCCCTGGCAGGTACCTGTCCCCAAAGAAGGAAGCCAATGAAAATGTGTAACCCCATGCTGCATGTGTTCACAACTTATACAGGTCACTCCGAGAAGCCCCTAAGTTATTGACTGGTTTCAGTGTTGTATATATTAAATATGCAAGATGTGCCTTAAAATGAAGCTGTTGGAAGCTATTTCCAATCACATTGGTACTGTTTGGTATTTGCAAACAAAAAATGTAGTTAATGTAATTTTTATGAAATGTGTGCAGTATTTAATTTTTCTTATCATGCTATTGACTTTAATTTCACTTGCAGCTTGCCATTTTCTTAGTGTTTTTAACCTGTACATTGTGTAATGTAATGTTTGTATATAATGAAATTTTGTTATATTTTTATATAATAAAAGCTAAAGTGGAAGTTATTGCCAAAGGAACTGTCTGTAAGACAAAAAAAACATGTGGGAATTACTTAATGGAAATTTATCTTTCTCCTGAAACAACCTAGTGTTTGAGAATTTTTGCCTTGCCAAGTATACCTTGTATATCTTGAGTCTGTGGTAGATTTCAAGTTCAATGTTATTTAATTACATTTGGTTTTCTGTAAACCGAACCGTGTCACTTATAAGCACAGTAATAAAGGATTTGTCATGTGCCCGAAGAATCTGCTAATTGCTTTTCATGAAGTTGCCTACAGTTAGACATTCACAAATAATCTGAGTGCCAGAATTAAACCTTCTTTCAAGTGCTAATTATTTGGGCATTATTAATATTCACAGCAATACTAAACTTCCAAGTATTGGAAAGTCTCATCTGAGCATTAAAAATACTTTATTTTGTAAATCATGTGCATCTCCATTTACATCAGGCACTCTATAAAATTCTTGTCCTCATTTATTCACTCAACAGATATTTATGGAGCATCTACAAAAAGTAGAGAAAGCTGTTTGGGCTGTTCATTCACTAATTAAACATCTGTTGAGTTTTTACAAACTGCAGTAACTCCCCTAAGAGCTGTGGTTCGAGGTTAAGAAGACATAGTCTCAAGGAGCTCTTAGCATATTAGGATGTTAATAGCAAAAACACACTCAAATGTATGGGTGAAATGACATGGTACTTGGGATTTGCTTTAAAATATTCTAGAAAAAAACATGGGGCTATATGAAACAAGACTGATAAAATATCGATCCTTGTCAATGCTGCCATTGGATACATGGGGAGGTGGGGGGTTAATTATAGCGATCTATTTGTGTGCTTGTGTGTACTTAATGCTTGTTATGGAAGGTTTTTTAAAAAGATACTCAAAAGACCTATGTCTATGTCCTATACTCTATGCATTCATTTCATCTGAAATTAAATGATAATAATGAGTGCTAACATTTACTGAGCAAGCTTTAATACGAGCCAAGGTCCTCACAAAGCACTCTGCATGAATTTTCTCATTTAATCCTCAAACTACCCCCTTGAGATTTATAGATAAGGAAACTGGGGCACAGCAAGGTTAGGTAAAATGCCCAAAGTCACACAGTGAATCAGTGGCCAGAATGAGGTTCAAAACCAGATTATTCAAGACAAGAAAATAAAATGAAGCATCAAGAAGGTTTTTGGTTTTGTTTTGTTTTTTTTTTTCTTTTAACTTGAAAGAAACGAAGAGGTGGAAAAGTCCCAATGCATTGCCTTTACTGCCTGATTATTGTTTAGCCCTTTATATTTGTGAAGTGCCTGTGTCCCTTTATTACTAATTATAGAGTGTGAGGCACTGTAATGAATAGAGGAGCCCTCAAAGCTGCCTGTTGAAGTCATAACTGAAACCAGTGGTGGCTCCAAGCTGAACAGCAGGGTGGGTACACACAAGTGCTTTGCCACCCACGGCCTGCACAAAGTTCAGCAATTTCTGCAGGCAACTGAGCTGAGCATGCGCCTGACAAGCTCAGACTGCCCAGACCTCAGGTTCTAAAAGAAAATGTTGGCTGTGGCTGGGTTACCAGACAGCTCCAGAGCCATTATGACCAGCCCCCAGCAGAGAGACCTCAAGGTAGAACTCCCATTCTAACATCTACATCTTTATTCTTGAGCTAGTCCCATCAAATGCAGAGCCCAAGAACGAATAACCCCATGCTGCAGCCTAAAAGCATCCAATCTCTGATGTGTTTGCCTGCTTTTGTCCTTCAAAAGTAAAATAATGTCTTTGTTATTATTTTATTTTGTACCCTGCAAACTATTTCATTACTCCAAAAAATCAGTTGTCAAAACTTCACAGTCACATTTTTCCCTTAGAGGAATGACCATTAAAAGATCTTATTTTTGCTTAGAACTTAAAAAAAAAAATCAGACATACAATTCAGTCCTTAAAATTGTTTGTTTAAACAAAAAAAAAAAAAAAAAAAAAAAAGAGGAGGAGAGGAGAGGGGTAAGGGGAAGGGGAAGTCTCCTAAGGGCCAGCAGCAGGAGCGCTCAGAAAAATGGGAGCTAAATGAAAGAGGCTTTATGCTTTTCTCTAGAAATGTTGACTTTCAAGCACATTTCTAAGAAAATATATTGCTTTATTAAATTAAATGAACAGAGTACTTAGGACAATGTCCAGCCCATGGTAATACTTGCTACACTCCATCTTCCTCTTTCCTTAGCTTCCTTGAAAGCCAGTCTCTACTGTAACTATCAGTGCAGTCCCACCACTAAGAAAGACGACACAGATTCAGGATGTCTGGCCTTGTTCAGCCTCTGGTTTGCTTTCTTCACTTCTCCCACTCTCAATGTGTAGTCCAGAATCTCGTGTATGCTCAACACTCGACAAACAAGTATGGCTCAAGTAAACATTACAGGCCAGTTCACAAACCTTAGCGATCTGTGATGGTACCACAAACACCCCTCTGGAGGTGGAAAGCCACAACCCTCGGGCACCATGGCAGTGAGCTTGGGGACACGGGAAAGCCCTTGGGGGAAGTCGGAGGTCACCTTGAAAGAGAAAGCTGAAGCCAGACTTTACTTATTTCATAGTTTTATATCTGGCCCCATTGACTTGGATGTCCTACACTTCCTATAATAAAATATCCATCAAAGACACCACTTCAGAAAATTAAAATGTAAGTGGTTTCAACATCTATTTAAAAATACATTCTGAAATAGAGTGAAAACAGGATGCATGTCTCCAATACAAATACATATGCACGTGGAGAGAAAAAATATATATAATCAGGATGTGTTCCGTGCCATAATTAGCTAACTATCTGGCTTATCTCACTTGGCACATATACGGTTTTATCATCTAAAAATTCCATTTTAGAAAACAAGCATATTCCCTTTAGTATCGAATTCAGTAACAACAGGATAATTGGAATGCTGTAAGTTTTAAAAGCAAACTGAAGCAAAATAACACAGTGCTTGATGGGGCACGGTGCTTTGCAACAACACAGAAGGGCTTTGAAAACACTGTCTAGTTTTCAACAGCTATGCAATAACTCAGGAGAGTATCTATTATTCCATTTCTTCAGAGGAAAATAATCTGCAATGGAATTCACCAACAGGTTCAAAGTCACCTAATAAGTGAACAGCAGGTAGGAAGAGACACCAGGCTGTTTTAAAAGCCATCACTTAAACCACCAGATGAAATGTGCCCTTTTCCCCAGGGGGAAAAGTCTTCAGTCGTTATCAGAGTACAGGATTTGCTCCCACAAAACTTGTAAAACAAATTTCAACATGTCAGAGTGAAACCCATATAAGTTTAATGTGAATTAGGGAAATTCTGTTTGCCAACCCACTATGACATGTGGCTATATCGTGGACACTTAACAACTCTGCGTGTCCAGATGAAAATCATCCCCCTTTCCCTGCCACCATTACCCCCCCGAACTAGCCCCCTGACAATCGTTTTAAACTCAATGAATAGGACTGCAGTTCATAGACCAAACCCAAAATACATGTCATTTCAGACTCCACCCTATTACTTTCCTCCACTCATCAAGATCTGTTGATTCTGTTTTCTAAATATCTTTTTCAGGGTTCCTTCGGTCCACTGCGGCAGATGGGATGCTCTCCCCAACTCCCCAGCCTGAGTCCACCTGAGCTTCAGAGGACACCTCAGGGTGCCCTGTGATCATCTCCACTGCATGCCTGTCTCTGCTGCTTGGGACTTCCTGAGGGCTTGGGGCTCCAATACAGAATAAGCTTCTGCGGCGGGGCCACATTCAGCCTGTGCACAGAGCCTTCTGGAAGTACGGGGGATGTAAGATCAGGCAATTTAGGGATGAATTTGGTGGCGAAACACCCCAGCTTTCCAATCCCTTGGAGGGACAGTTTTGAGTTGTGTTCTCCACAGTTTCCCTGAGACCCCAAGTGAATCTCAGCCCCAGGTGCCCGCAGCAGCAGCCCACCCTATGACACCCCCCTCGCTGACATTCCTCTTTCCCTACCTCACTTTTCTCAGCCACCTGCGCCTCCTGGGATCACTTCCCACATCAATTTCCTGCACCTAAGTCCTTGCTTCAGTGCCTTCTTTTAGGGGGTCTGTCCAGATCAGGATGGCAGCCTAAGAACAAGAACAAAGATACCATTGTTTCGTGATTACTGTGTTCTAGGCACCACACTAAGCACTTTACACTCAATCCTCACAACTCTGTGAGGTCAGTCCTCATGAAGCCATCTTGCATATGAGGAAAGCGAGAGTCGGAGAAGTGAGGTTAAGTCAGAGAGACTTGTCTTAGGTCACACAGCTAATATTAGGAAGGGCTGGGATTAAAAATACAGAAAAAGAAATACCGCCTTACTCAAGCTCTCATTGTGTTTTTCTTGGGTTCCAGGACGAACGTATCTGCTCTGTCCGTCCCCATCCATTCCAACCTCCACACTGCTGCCATAAAGACCTTTTCTAAATATCTGATCTCATACTCTACTGATTAATACCCACATGACTTCCCATCACCTGTAGGATAAAGTCTGCAGTGCTGTCCATGGCATCCCAGGGTCCTGGTGCTCTGGCCCCCACCTCCCTCCCCAGACTTGGTCCTGCTGCGGCCCTTCTCCCCACCAGCCCACCTGCTATGCACACCTGGCACTTCAGCCACAAGGATCTACTTACGTTTCCCCGCTCCATCCTGGCTCTTCTGCTGGGACTGCTGTTCCATTTCCTCTCCCCCTCTCCCCACCTTCCTCTTTATGGCCCTTTCTTCTTATCCTTCAAGACTACTCAAGAATCACTTCACCCCCTCTCCCAGCCACCATCCAGATGGGGCAGGGTGCACCTCCTGTGTGCTTCCTTTGCACTTCCCAAACTGAAGGGCATTGCTGCTCTGCCTATCTATCTCCCCCCGTGGCCCATGAAATCAAGGACTGTCTGTCTTTCATCTCTCTATCCCCAGCACCTGGCTGGTTCATAATCAGGAGTCAACAAAAAGCACTTGCTGAATGAAATGATTTACTGAGCCAACCACAAAAGGCCATGGTTATACACCATAGCCAAGAGACTCTGCATCTACGAGTCAACACTCCTCCCCATAAGGGGACTGTGCTAAATATGCCTCCAAATCAGACAGGACCAACAGATTCAGCCTCTCATCCACCCCAGCGGGTCTAGTGACTGCAGGAGTGCTGGGAGGCCACAAAAATAGCACCAGCCACCTTACCTTCTAAAGATCAAGCCTTCCCCATCTTCCTGTCTCAACGAAGCAGCATCTCTGAGACCCAATTCAGCCACTCCCAGAAGTGCGTGGGCACCATAGATCTGGAGATGTGACGTGGTCTAGTCCATTTTGGTACCTAAAGCAACATGGCACAAATACAAATAATTGGCAAATCTACACTTTGTTCTAGGCGAACACAGCAAACCATACAGTTGATGAAAGTATCTAGTTGTTTTCTTTGCTAAGTGTTGGATATTAGGCTCTGATTTTGTGGAGACTTGGTCTAGTTTGCTCATGTTTCTTCCTATCAATTCTGGGAAAGTAGCCGCTGAGGAGGTGAAGGTTTGCCTCTCACGAAGGTCACTGGATCATCCGAGGAAGAACTGGGCTGTTGGCAGTAGGGGGTGAGTGGGTGGAGATGGAATCTCAATTTTATTCAGCAACTGACTTTCAGCCATCACTTAACCTCCTTGTGATTCATTCTGCTTATCAGCCAAAAGCCCTTAATCACCGGCCTCACTGGAGGCCTGCGAATGAACTAATGAAGATGCTGAAATGCAGCAAGAATGCTAAGAGCTCGGTCAGCCACCCTCTTGCACTATAGAAACTCAGTGTCACCGTTCTGTCTCTGGAGTTCCTCCCTATGCCTTTGGTGGGGCATCTCCCAGACTATATCTGCATATGAAAACTAGTAAAGAGGCCATTCTACCAAATCATCTCAATTTTTCCAGGAACCTATATGAAACTCTTAAGTATCTTCATAATTCCTTCAATTCCTCATGTAACTTTGGGGGATTGTTCCTGAGAAGCACAGCCTGAGACGGGGATTCTTGTGAAAATCACTTACTGACAACGTGGTCTCAGGAGAAGGGGAGAGAAGCCAGCACAGGAAGGCAAGAGAAGAAAGCACTCCCGTGAAGGGAGCTATCATACCCCTTGGCTGCTCACAGTGGCCAGGAAGGAGTGCACAGGCCCCAGGGATGGGTGCATGTTTTGGGGTGTGGGGGGGATACCAACAGCATCCACTCTAGCAGCGCTTCTCAAGTCAGAATCACCTGGAGGGCTTGTTAAAACACAGAGTGCTGGGCCCCGGTCCAGAAGCTTCTGATACAATAGGTTTGAGGTAAGGTCCTACAATTTGCATTTCTGACAGGTTCCCAGGTGATGCTACTGCTGCTGGTCCCAACCATCCTTTGAGAACTACTCACTACACTATGGAGATTACGCAGTGTAGAGCCAAGACATACTTTCTGTGATTCTATCAGGTTTTACCCAAGAGTATTTCAGCTGTAGCATATAATCTTCAACCAGTGTCTCTAGAATATTTAACTCTATGCTTGTCACAGAACAAGGAACAGACAGAAAACCCCTGAGTGCAGAGCAAGTGAGATGATGAGGGTGAAGCTTGAAGCTCCAAAGGCAGGGCCCCGTCCCATCTACCAAGACATCATCAGCACCATGTTCCCTGCCTCCACCCCCTCCTCCCCACACCTCTCCACTACCACACAGCACTCGGGTGAAAGGTGTCAGGAGAGGTTAAAGAGGGCCTAGAAAAGTCTGCTGATGGCCATGCCATGCTCATAGCTGGTTAGACTCCCGCTGGAGTGCTGTGCACAGCTCTGAATGGTACACCTTGTCAGGGGCCTGGACCAACTGCGACATGTCCCAAGGGGAAGGCTTAGGGGATGAGGGGACTCAGTGCAGTAATGTTTCATGGGGGAGATTTGGTAAATAACCTATAACAATGCATGATACTCAAAACTAAGATAGGCTACCTCAAGAGGTGGTAATTCCCTAACACTGGAAACTTTCAAGCAAAGGTAAGACAATCAGCTGATGGAATAAGGGGTGAGGTGATCTGGTTTGGGGGTCAAATAAGGTAGCCTTTAAGTTTCCTCCCAAGCTTATTTGTTATTAGTTTGTGCAAATTCCTGGAATGCCCCTTCTTCTACTCTCCAGTCCTGCTCTGCCTGATTCTCAATTGGTGGAAAGTTTAGCACTCTAGCTTTTATTCCATTCAGCTTGTAAGAACCCCTAAATTCCTTCCCGTTTTCTAAGAAGAGCCAGAATAATTCCTGCTTTCCTGGTTGGATGCTTAGCTGATCTGGAAGACTAGGTCTATTATTTTCCCCTTTTATGGCATAAAACCCAACTCTTGTCCCTGTGAAATTGTCTTTGATTTGTTGTAAGGTATTTTTCAAGAGGATTTTTAAAATATATTGCTCACAGTGACAGCCCTCTGTCACTGAAGGGAAACTGAGAGCAAAAGATTATCAGAAGCAGGTATCCTGCCTGTCCTTTCCTTAGCCCTGCCACCTCACCCTTCTCTCCAATGCTTATTAAATGGAGATATTTATTCAACATAAGTCTCCAGGCTTATGTTCATTTTAAATCATTTAAGACTTGAGTCACTAGGGTTGTGTTTTGGCCAACCTCCTGCATTCACTCATCCCAGACCCATGCTCTAGAATACAAAGGGGCTGTGATTCATTTCTGCTCTTCTGCTTCACTAATCAGAGAAGCCCATTGCTCTTGCCATGCGCTGAGTGATATAACGGAAATTTCTACTCTGAGGGCATTAGATTCAGATGCAGCTAAAAAAAAAAAAAGAATGTCAGGCAATCTGATTTACTGTAGCTGTGGAGATGTGGGAAGAAAAAAAGAGCAAGACTGGGTTGTTTGTGCTCTCTTTTACTCCTGACTAGGCCACAAACAGCTACCAATGCGCTTGACCAAGTCATCCACATGGGCTCACATAACTCTGTCCAGACAGGGAGGAATGGACAGGCCTGAGCAGTGCACGGACAGCCAGCTTATAAGAAGCATCATCAAAATCCCCATGAAATTTAACTAGATACACAACTAGTTTCCAGAACTCCTCTGAGAAAGAGAACTGCATGCAGTTGGCATATTGGGATTAGGGAAGGTGGGGGGAGATCTGCTGCTGACCGCCCACCACTCTAAGGAACATCTGTCCATTAATGGTGTTGCTTTTTATTTGCTGAATGGGGCAGGCAAGTTTGGAGAAAACTGAACTGCTGGGAGGAAGAGAGGATGATTATCCTCTGTCTTTTCTCACTGCCATTCTTCAAAATAAATGTGCAATGAATATTTAAAGGATATAGGCTTAGGGGACTTAAATCTTGTTTGTAATGTTTTATTTCTTTTATTTAAATAGATCTACAATGAACATGACAAAACATTAACATTTGTCAATTTCCGTTGGTTGGGTACACGAGTGTTTGTTTTGTTATTGTTGGGTTTTTCTGTTTTTTTGGTTTTTTTTAACCACAACAAAAGAGTACAGCTTTGAAGAATCACTTAATTTCTTAGCATAGCATGCCCAGGGCTTCCATAGGTCTTTAACCCACAATACTATTACTGTGCCACCCTCCCCCCCCTTCTTATCCCCAACTGAACGCTGCTCTGGGCAGGAGAAATATCAACATATGAGTGGCAAACATAATCACAGCCTAAAGACATGAGCATATAGGTTCCCTGGCCAGAGAGAAGCATATGAGAGTCTGGGATACATGGATAATGCCTCTGGCAGCCCATCTCTCCTCCAGAGAGCACCTCAGAGTCAGTGACACCACTCAGCCAATTATGTAGGGGGCAAGAAGAACAACCCTTACAGAGCATGAGTTACGACAGGCTTTGGACTAGGCCAGGATCTGTGGGGGCTCCGAGAGAGCTCTGACAACAGAGCATGAGCCATCACCCCAAGGCTGTACACAGGTACCTCTTTATAAATGTTGACTTTACGATGTTCACAGCCACATCGGTGTGGCCATGGTCCTGGGACTAGACACAGTCCCTTTTTATTTGGAAGGACCTTGTCCTTTCAAGCAGCAAACATCAAAGAAAGAGACCAAAAAGGAGAATTCAGATTGTGGCCTTCTGGTAGACCAGAGCAGGGACTGGCTCCCAATCTACTGGGTCTGGACATAAAGGATTCTGGATGGGCTGGAGGTGACTCTTAGGAGGTAAAGGGTTAAAAGTCATGATTGTCAAAGTATGCTCATTGAACCCCTACAGATCCCACAGAATCTTTTGGAAGGTCCACGAGGGAGTATTTATTTTCATAATAACACCAAGATGTTATTTGCCTTTTTCACTCTGTTGACATTTGCTCTGATGATGCAGTGTTGGATTAAAAAGTGCTGGTGCCTTAACGTGAATCAAGACAGGGGCACCAAACTACTAATCATTGTATTCCTCACACTTGCGGGGCGGGGGGGGGGAAATGTCCTCAAGAATAACCTTGATGTAATAGTAATAAGTATTACTTTTATTAAATCTCAACCATCGAGTATGTCTTTTTAATATTCTCTGTGACAAAATGGGAAGTACACATAGAACACCTTTGCTACAAACAGAAGTACAACAATTGTCTCAAGGAAAAGCACTAGTGTGACTGAGTCACAAGCTGAACTAGCTGCTTTTCTGTGGAACACCATTTTCACCTGAAAGAATGACTGGCAGACAGCTATGGTTACTCAGACTTGGGTATTTGGCGGACATCTTGAAAACGAATAAAGTAAATCTGTCACTTTGAGGACAGCAATGATAGTGCTTATTCAATTACAAAATTTAAACTCTCAAGGTAAAATCAGAATTTTAGAAAACCTGTGGGCTTGACAGTTACACAATGCTTAAAGACTTTTTAAAGGAGATTGGTAGTTACATTAACAAATATGAATGTTTCAAAATGTAGATGATCTGCAGAACTCAGTCAATATTTTCCAAGTGATCAATGCACAATATTAAAAAGTCACGGTGGGTAAATGATTCACTCAAAGTGCCAGATAAATGAGTGGATTTTAATGTAACAAAGGATGAAAAGTTCATTGATATGGTTTCAGATTCCATGTTGCAACTAGCCTTTAAGAAACTACCACTTGTAGAGTTTTGGTACAGTAGCAAAGAAGACCATAATTGTGAGAAAAGTCTAGTAAAATATTCTTTTCTTCTCCAACTACATTATCTGTGTAATGCCAGATTTTCCTCACATACAACCAAAACAACATACTGCACCAGTTTGAATACAACAACAAGTATGAGACCAATGCTCTTCTATTAAGCCAGACATTGAAGAAACTGGCAAAAATGTAAAATAATGCCCGTTTCTCAGAAATTGTTTTGAAAATATAGTTATTTTTCATAATTGTCATTTTGTTAATATGTATTGGGTTTGTTGTTATTTTAAGTTAATTAATATTATTCAAATTTCTGTTTTAATTCCTCATATGGTAAATATAGAGAGATGCAACCTAAAGAAACAAAAGTTATTTTGGGTTCTCAATTATTAAGAGAGATACAAAAATTAAGAACCACTAAGTTAGAACGTTACATGAAGACTGAGTGTGTGTGTATCTATCTATCTATCTAAAATGCCTTGCTTAGAAAAGTGCTGTTATATTAATAGCCTCTCCATATTTATTACGTACTGTTACAAGAATTCATTTAACTCTTACAACACCTCTTTGAGGTAAGTACCATTATTAGCTTTTTACAGATGAGGAAAATGAGGCACAGGGAGGTTAAGTGACATACCCAAAGCGAAACAGTTGCTAGATCGCAGAGCAGAATCTGGGCTCCTGAACCCTATATTATATTATCAGCCTGCGTTGGTGCTGACATTGACAATGCTTGCAACTTAGATTCTATAGTTTCAGGTTACTCACCATAATTATTTTCCTCCCATTATCCCCAAGCCTTTTATAAGGTCTTATTTAATATTCCAAACTAGTCTCGGATGTGCTATGGGATGGTAAGGGACTAGAATAAAGGGAATGGACTAACGGAGAAAGCAGTACCACGTGCCATTGCTGTGATAGAAGCAATACAAATTCACGACAAGCTCAGAAGGATCAGTGGGAAGTCCAGCGGTCCCTCCTCATGCAGAGATTTTGCCCCTTTAAAGTCAATCTTAGAGGATTCATCTTGCATTTGTTAAGTAAAATGGCCTTTTCCCTGTATGTGGACCCCAGCCCTCGAAGAAGTGACAATTTAATTGAAGGGATGAAACAAACATATGACATAAGAGCTAGAACAGATGACAGTGTCTCATTAAGTGTTAAATTGATAGGAAACCAGAGTGAACCTTTTTAAAAACACTTCACTTAGATGATTTAGAAAATACTTTAGGGTGTCCTGTGCCTCTGGGTCATAATTAAGAACAGTAATTATTATTGTACTCCTGATGTCACAGAATTCTGAGTTAAACTCTTTCACATCTCAATTCTTCCCTCCACAGGCGACTCAGGATGATTGTCGGGTCTCCCCTACACCCACAATTAGGATGAGTTCCGCTGTGTTGCAGACACTTTGTGCACCATGAGAATGTTGTTGAGGACTTTCACTAAACACACAGAGCTCTTTTATGGGAATGCCTGTCAGGTACGGGCCCCAACAGTGACTGCGCTTCTCTGAGCTACTGGGTTATGTTTCTTTCGTGCATATTATGGATTTTGTGTCTGATCAGGTTTCCTTTCTGTTTTGATGTACAGATGTATAGATATTTATTTTTAAGATTTAATTATTTATTTCAGAGAGAGAGAGAGCATGAGCTGGAGGGGCAGAGAGAGGAGAGAGAATCTCAAGCGGACTCCCGGCTGAGCACAAAGCCCGACTCGGGGCTCCATCTCATAACCCTGAGATCATGCCCTGAACCCGACAGGTAACCGACTGCGCCACCCACACCCTAGATTTAGAGCCAAGTGCATGGCTAGCCTGTTGCAGGCAGCCTTTGGGGGATACGTTTCTGTTTTGACCTCACTTTTATCTCCTTTTTAAATTATCTGCTTTCTTCTTTTGCACCTAATTAATTGTAATTTTGCTATCTTAACTAATTATTCTCGGAAACCGGCTTAAACCCTTGCAGGAATAAAGTGGGTTATGAACAACTCTTCTACTCTGCCACCAACCACCAGCATGGCCTGGAGCAAGTCTCTGGGCTTCTTATCTGGAAAATGCTCACCTCGGGGGTGCCTTCCAGTCCTAACAGCTTATGATTCTTAGCTGCAGATAATAGAGAGTTAGGAATAACGGGATGCCTTAGGGCAAAATTTACAAACTGAAATATGCACTAAGTATGCACTTGCTGGAGTCCTTACATGTCACCAATCAACAGCTATCTGGAAATAGGCACCGAAAATGCAAGGTGGAAACATTACTGGCACAACGCTTCCCTCTTGTCCCCTTACCTGTGGCAAGGACATTTTCACGACTTATTGAGCACCTACTTTGTCCAAGGCAGGATGCTGGGAGCAGGGACAGAGAACAGAAATAGATAAGATGTGGTCCCTGAATTTCAGAAGCCTAGCAAGTAAAGGAGAGAAACTCTGAGGAAAAGAACACAAGGGAGGGAGGGGCTAGCAGGGGGAGAAGCGCTCAGTGCGGAGCTCCTCGGGAGCTGAAGCGTGCCAGCCCCCGTCAGAAGCGAAGGGTGGGGGGCCAGGGAGCCCCTCCGTGGCTGCTCCATGGCCACCGCGGGAGAGGGGCCCCGAAGGAAGGAGGCCGCTCACCCCGCCGCAGGTGCCAGGGCGCCATTCATGGGCATCCATAATCATAATAACTTCACACGTGAGTTCACTTCTCTTTGCAGGCTCTGCCAAGTGTATGTGCCAGATGGTACTTGCCTCCCACATCTGATTTACTGTAGGGCAGACCAGCTGTGCCTCAGCCCAGGGCAGGCCCACATCTGGCAGCCAGTTGGTAAAATTCTCTCCATATGACACTCCTGCCCTCAAATCAGATTCCCCAGAGCAATTATCTTTCTATCTGTCAAGGTTTTTTAATAAGTTTTTCTCTTCTTGGCTCATTTCTAGGACTATTGTTGAGAATCTATCAGCAACGGATCTGCTTAAGCACCTTCACGTCAGAGAAAATTCTCTTACCGTGATACAGAAATAATGCTACCACCATACTCTGTAGTAAAAATACGGATAAAGTATAGAGGCAGACACGGTTGGGCACATGTCCAAGAGCCATCCCTCCTTTTTTCCTGTGTTCATAGAACTCCAATTTTATTTGGGGAGGCAACAAGCTTTAGGAAGGATCTCAGCTCCCAGCCCCAAAGGATCTGAACAGATTGCTCCAAGGTGACCCTGTTCTTTCTAGTAATTGCGTGGGGCGTATGAGGGTGACCCAGGACTGGCCAATGATACACAAGTGAAGGTCTGCTGGGAGTGCTTCTGGAAATAAGTTTACTCTCCCTAAACCAAAAGAGAGAGAGAGAATCCAAGAGAACTAAAAACATATGTGCACACAAAGACAGACTTGTAGCTCAGTGTTCACTGCAGCTTTACTCATAACAGCCAAAACTCAAAACAACACAAATGGTTGCCAGCAGGTGAATGGATAACAAATTGTGTTATATTCAAACAATGGGCTATTAATCAGCGATAAAAAGGAATGAACCACTAATACAGGCAACGACATGGATAAACCTCAAAATCATTACACAGAGCCAGACTCCATACTGCGGGCTCCATTTCTATGAAGATTTAGAAAGATAAATTTAATCTATAGTAATAGAAAGCAGATCAGTGGTGGCTGGGAGTTGGCAGGAGGACTAACAAGCAAGGGGCTCAAAGGTATTTCCTGGTCTGATGAAAATGTTCTGTATCTATCCATTTGTCAAAACTCATCTAGCCATACACTCAAAATAGGCACATTTCATAATATGAAATTATATCTCAATACACTTGAAAATGTTTAAAAAGAAGTAATGAGAAAGCCTGTACTTCCTTCCTTCCATGAACATTGTCGTGTAGAGAAGTACACTAGGAGCTGAGGCATCCATTTTGCAATCGCAAAATGATAAACCCACAGTTCTCAAACTATACACTGAGGCACCCTGGAGTGCCATAGTGAACTCACAAAGGCATCATGGGGGTAAATTTTCAAGGTAAACTTTTTTTTTTTTTAGAGAGGTAGAGAGAAACAGAGAGAGAGAGGAGGGGCAAAGGGAGAGAGAGAGACTCTCAAGCAGACTCCCCACGGAGCACAGAGCCCGACATAGGGCTCCATCCCAGGACCCCAGGATCATGACCTGAGCCCAAATTAAGAGTCTGATGCTTAATGGACTGAGCCACTCAGGCGCCCCTTAAGGTAAACTTTTAACAGTGATAACCAACGTCTGTCAAACACGGTGCAAACTACCAGATCGAGACAGTTCACAGTTTCCATAGAAGATCGCACTGCATTCCTTTTGATGACTTATGTTTATGAAGCTAGGTTTGGGGCAAATGCTGTGACTTAAAAACAAATACTGTATCAAAATCAACAGGAACTAGGAAGGGAGGGTAGTGGTTTGACAAGTTGTGCAGTGCCCATCAGGAGTACACATCTCACTAATAAGTAATTACAGTTATTTACCAATAAAATAAAAATATTTTTCTTTTGATGCATGTATATTATTATTATTTTTAATGGCGACTAACTTGTTTGGAGTTATTTATGAGACAGTTTGGGAACCTCTGCAATAAACTTAAGAACAAAAAGCCAACATGCTGGGGAATAGCTGGGCAGAGAGAAAAAGAGCTGAAGCTCTCAGTATCACTGACTTGCTACCCATACAGACTCCGGACTACCTACCTCCAGACATAATTATGTCAGGTGTGTGAACGTCTTTTCTTTCTTTCTTTCTCTTTCTTTCTTTCTTTCTTTCTTTCTTTCTTTCTTTCTTTCTTTCTTTCTTTCTTTCTTTTTTTTAGAGAGCAGAGAGAGGGGCAGAAGGAGTGGAAGAAGTAGACTCCCCGCTGAGCAGGGAGCCTGACGCAGGACTTGATCCCAGGTCCCCGGGATCATGACCTGAGCTGAAGGCAGACGCTTAACTGACTAAGCCACCCAGGTGCCCCCATAAATGTCTTTACTGTCAGCAGAACCAGACCTATAAATACAGACAACAAACCTGGTTACCAGAGGGGAGGTGGGGAGAGAAAGGGACAACCTGGGTGAAGGGGAGTGGGAGATACAGGCCTCCAGTGACGGAATGAGTAAGTCACGGAAATAAAGCACAGCATAAGGAATATAGTCAATGACATTGTAATAGTGCTGGATGGTGACAGATGGGAGCTACACTGGTGGCGAGCACAGCAGAACGTATAAACTTGTCCAATCACTATGTTGTACACCTAAAACTAATGTGCAATATTGTGTCAACTATAAATAATTTTTTAAAATACTACTAATAAGCTTGTAATGAAGCTAGATTACTAAGATATTGTTGCTAGCATTGTAAACTGGAAAAATAAGGTCAATTTATTTAAAAATTTATTATTTTTAAAATTCATTTTTTGAAAAAAATTAAAAATAAATAAATCTTTATTGTCTAAGCTATTATCGTAAGAAAAACAAGTCAAACCAAACTTAGAATAATTTACATATTCCATACACTGACTCTCAGAAGTGAAGCATATATCTTTCGAGTTCCTTTTCTATGCATTTGTATGCAAATAGCTGTCATTTGTATGTGTGTTTATAACCTAAATGTAGCATTTTTATAACTTGATTTTTTTCACTTATGTCTTAAGAGATTTTTTGAAACTGCTGCTGTATATGGCATTGTGTGAATATACTACTCACTTCTGATGTATATTCAGAGAATATCCAATTTTTAAAATAAGCATCATTGAGGTAAATATCTGCGCAAATGTCTCTTATGCAACTGCTGATATTTCTGAAGCCTATTTGCCTTGGAATGATGATTCAAAGGACGTGCAAATTTTACATTTTGAAAGAGATCAATAGGGGCACCAGGCTGGCTCAGTCTCTGGTAGAGCAGGCAACTCTTGATCTTGGGTTCATGAGTTCAAGCCCCACACTGGGCATAGAGTTTACATTAAAAAACAAAATAAATAATAAATAAATAAATAAATAAATAAATAAAGTAGAAAGGGGAGTTTTGTTGTTGTTGTTGTTTTAAAGAAAGCTGTCAATAGGCTACACCAATTTATTCTTCCAGCAACACTGAGTGTAGCAATTTCCCCCATGCCCTCATTTTTTTTTTAAAGATTTTATTTATTTATTCGACAGGATAGAGACAGCCAGCTAGAGAGAGAACACAAGCAGGGGGAGTAGGAGAGGAAGAAGCAGGCTCATACCGGAGGAGCCTGATGTGGGGCTCGATCCCATAACGCCAGGATCACGCCCTGAGCCGAAGGCAGACGCTTAACTGCTGTGCACCCAGGCGCCCCATCCCCCATGCCCTCATTAAGGAAGTCATATAGCTGACTTCCCAGATGATAAGGATAAGGTCAAGCCCCTCTCCAGAGATGGGTTCAGGGACAGTCATGGGACCCAGTTCCAGGCTACTGAAACAGGAAGGGAAACCTGCCTGAGGGAACTTCCGGAAAAACTTCCTCCCTCCTAAAAGGATGATAAGAAATAGAAGATTCTCTCTTCCTGTGAAACTTATCAGGACCAGATGTGATATCTGAAGCCCCCAGCCCTTTTACCACCATAAGAGGGACAATCTGAGCATGAAGTTTGGCGGAATAAAGAGAGAAGGAGCCTGGGTCCCCACTGTCATTACGAGCCACTGAAGTCACCACATGTGGACCTGGCTATACCTCTCTAGAGACTTCGGTCATTTCAGGTAACAAATCCACTCACTCTGTAAGGCAGTTTAAGTCATGTCTTTCTGTTACTTGCAGCCAAAAGCTTCCATGTGCCATTAAGTCATGTCTTTCTGTTACTTGCAGCCAAAAGCTTCCATGTGCCATTACTGAATGGTTTCCATTTGTTTTTTATTACTATCAACCTTATGGGTACTTCTAAAAAAAGATTTTATTTATTTGTCAGAGAGAGAGAATGCACACAAGCAGGGGAGTGGCAGGCAGAGGGAGAAGCCGGCTCCCCACCGAGGAAGGATTTCGATGTGGGACTCAATCCCAGGACCCTGGGATCATGACCTGAGCCAAAGGCAGATGCTCAACCGACTGAGACACCCAGGCGCCCCAGCCTTATGCATAAAAATTGACAGCACGTTCTTATTTTAATTTGCATTTTCCTTTTATTAATAATGTTGAGGGGCGCCTGGGTGGTTCAGTTGGTTAGGCTTCCGACTCTTGATTTCAGCTCAGGCCATGATCTCAGGGTCGTCAGATCAAGCCCCTCCCCCACATTGGGCTCCACACTGGGCATGGAACCTGCTTGAGATTCTCCCTCTCCCTCTACCCCTTCCCCACCCCCCAAAAAATGTTGAGTATTTTTCACATGCACAGTGACATTTTGTATTTTCTATTCCTAATTTCTAGTGTGAGTTGCCTATTCATATTCCTTGTCCATTTTTCTATGGAACTGTCTGTTGACTTACAAGTTCTTTAAATATCATGTACATTAATCTTTTGTGTATTTATATCTTGCCAACATTTCCTGCCACAGCCAAGCTTGTTTGGGGTGTTATTTTTTTTCAAGATAGTCAAATCCATTAGTGTTTTCTTTTCTGACTTTTTGGTCTGTGTCTGACATAAGAAGGCCTTCTCCATTTCAACGTGATTTTTTAAATTCTATTTTCTTTCAATATTTTATATTTAGATTTCATTATTAGTTTTTAAATACATCATTAATTTACTTTTGTGATGATGTAAAACCGAAATCTAATTTTATTTTTCAAAATGAATATGTAATTTTCTCAACACCTTTTAATTTTTAATTTATTTCCTTATTTTTAGCAGGAGAGCGCATAGGGGCAGAGGGGGAGCATCTTAAGCAGGCTACCGGCTGAGTGGGGAGCCCCAGGTGGGGCTCGGTTTTAGGACCCTGAATTCATGATCCCAGCCAAAATTGAGAGACCGACTCAATCGACTGCACCACGCAGGTGCCCACCCCTCACTGCCTTTTTTTTTTTAGATATTATTTATTTATTGGACAGAGAGAGACACAGCAGGAGAGGGAACACAAGCAGGGGGAGTGGGAGAGGGAGAAGCAGGCTTCCCGATGAGCAGGGAGCCCAATGTGGGGCTCGATCCCAGGACCCTGGGATCATGACCTGAGCTGAAGGCAGACGCTTAACAACTGAGCCACCCAGGCGCCCCCTCTCAATGCCTTTTAAACACTGTTTCCCCATCAGCTGAAAACCCATCTTTACCATAGGTAGACTCGCCTGTTCCTGGATTCTGTATTCCGTGTTGCTAATCTGTCAGCTTTCGCACCAGCACTGCACGTGTAATTATGACACTTTGGGAACATATTTTGATATCTGGCAGGGTAAGCTTTTCCTCTTTTACTTCTTAAAGTGCTTCCTATTCTCGTGCTTTTTTCTTCCCAAGATCATGGGGTTTTTAATTGGATTGCACTGAACTTGCAGGCTGACTGGGGGAGAATCATTGTCATCTTTACACTGTTGAGTTGTTGCACTTAGGAAGTTTGTCTCCCCTTTAGTTCACAGTCTGTTTTGTTTTGTTTTATACTGTTCTCAGTATCATTTCAGAGAGTCCTTTTCATTAACAGTCCTGCCCGTTTCTTGTTCGGCTTATTATATCAGTATTCTCGGTATTTTGTCGAGTTTGTTGCTACTGTAAGTGTGATTCGGATTTTTTGGTCTTTTCTTCTTCTAATTGGTTATTCATTTGTGTAGGCTGATTTTGTATCTGGTCACCTCGCTGACCTCCCTTATCGGTTCAGTTGATTTGCTTAGACTTCTTGTCGAGAAGGTCATATAAAATATTGCTCTTGATTCCGTTTAATGCATTTGGCCTTGAGTTTTGGTTGTGTGTGTGGTTTTTTTCATCTGATACTAAGATTACTGTACTTGCCCTTTTTGTCAGCCTCTTCCTGGGAAACAGCTTCCCGTCCCTTATTTACAAACTCCGTATGTGTGCATGTGGTGTGCGTGGATTGTTTGATTTAGATCGGGTTTTAAACAGAATTTTAAAAATCAGATCTTAGAATATCTATCCATTCATTCATTCAATACATATTTACTGAGGGACTCAGCAGGGAACAAAAACAACATGGATCCCTATCTTCGTGACGCTCACATGCCAGCAGCATGTAACCTACTCGCACGCTTTTTGTAGTCCCTCTTGTGGGTCCCTCTTGTGTTCTGATGTATTCCTGTCAGCTTGTTTTATGCTTTCTATTTTCATGTGTCTTTGTCATTTATTTTTCTCCAAACTTGTCTTGTATCAGAGTGGGATTTTGTTTTCCCCTTTAAGGGTCTGGAAATTACACATCTTATTTCTATTTTTCTAGAGGCTGCCTTTAATTTTAGACAATTAAATTCTTCTGTCAATGCCTGGAGTTAGTATCACAGCTTCTTCCTCACAATATAAGATTCTTGGTGTGCTAATAGCATTTGCCAGCCATGACACAGTTATTCACAATTGTAGTTGCCAGCTATTGTGGATATTTTTATTATGGATTAGTATTTATTCGGATTAATTATAACTTTTACAGAAGACTTTGCTCAACATCATTTTCCATATTCTACCTTCCTACTTCTCACATCTGTTTTTCCTTTTTGCTATAATCTGTTCCTGAAGAATTCTTTCAGAGATGTTTTGTGAATGGAAAACCTCCTGAATCATTACATGTCCTCACACCAGAATGCTAGTTTGAATGAATAGAAACTTCTAGATTCAAAATTATTTTCCCCCAGAATCTGGAAGATTTTTCTGCCTGATCTTCTAGCACCTGTGTACCTACTGAGAAGTCTGATGCTGGTCTGACTTTCATTCCTTGGCAGGTGCATATTACAGAAACCCAGCTCAAACTAGCTTCAGCAAAGTAGGAAATTTATCAACTCATACCTGGGAAGCCCAGAGATGGAGCTGGCCTCAAGCATGGCTGAATCCAATGGTCCAGAGTCATCAAGGTTCTTTTCTATGTCCTGTGGCTCTGTTTGTCTGTGTTTCTATGTGTTAGGTTCATTCTTCCTACTGTGACAAGCTTCCTCCATGCCAGAAAGTAACTACACCCAGCTACAGCCAACATCACTGCAGCCACATAACTCAAAATAGAGAGACGCACTTCCCCATGAACACATGAGAAAACCCTGGAGAGGACTCTGAGTGAGCCCTTTTGGGTCTTCTGCCAGTCCTGAGCTAATCACACTCCCCCTGTGGCTTGGGCTGGGCTTGGAGGGTGATCTTGTACTTCCCAGTCCCCTCTGAATGGCATGGGGAGAAGGAAAAGCAAATGAGAAAGGCAAAACTATAACTACCATTGTCCACATGGTAGGTAAGATTTCACTTCTTCTGGAAGCTTTCCAGATTTTTCTTTTATCCTTGGAGTCTGTTCTTTTCACCAGGATTTTCTGGTGTGGGTCTTTTTACATTAGTTCCAGTGGCTTTCAATGACTACTTTAAAACAGACGAATCTTGTCTCTCTTCAGTGTGAAGAATTATTTCCTCCGTGATTTCCATCTTTCCTTTGTCCCACAGTCTCTGACTCTGGAATTCCTATCCAGCTGGTATTTGGGGCCTTCCTGGATTGATCGTTTTTCCTTTTCATTTTTTCCTGTATTTTCATCTCCGCGTATTTTTGCTCTGAATTCAGATAGATTTCCTGAGCCTTATCTCCCAGGCCACTAATGTGGACTATTCCATTGCTCAGCCCCTGTACTGAATTTTCCACTTCATATTTTTAACTTTCTAGAACTATTCCTTGCTGAGTCTTTCTTTTTCAGAGCAGCCTATTTTTGTTATTGTTATTGTTTTAATGAGTGCACACCTCCCTCACATTTTTTCCAACCTTCTGTTTCCCAAATTGTCCCTTTGTCCTCTAAGATCAGAAGCTCTTCTTGTTAATCTTGGTACTTCTCTTTCATGCTGTTGTTCTCCTCAAGTGTCTGATACTCGTTGGTTGCCCCTTCATACTGTGATCAGTGTGAGTAGCGGGCAAATCTTCCTTCTGCAATTGTGTTGACTGGTTTCCCAAAAGACATTTCTCCTGAAAGGGTCCTTAGTGAGGGGGACATCCCAGCAGAGAAGCCAGGGCATGGGACAGAAGGCAGCTGTGGACCCAGCCCCAACTGTCAAAGTAAAGGGGACTCTACTCAAGCAATGAAGAACTTCAGCAATTTCCCTCCTGGGAAGAAAGTCTTTCCTTCTTCTCTCCCCTTTGTATCTCTTATGAAGTCTGGAACTTCCACAAGGTCACATTGGTTATTTCACTCCCAGGCCCTCCAGTCACCCGAGAAACCTTCTCCCACAAGGCACCTTCCCCTCCTCTGCTTTTCAGCCACACTTGCTGTTCGGCAAGAGTTCAGTGAGAATTGCAACTAGCCCTTCCCATCTGAGTGCAGCTCTCAATTCAGATCCTAACAACTGCCCCAGGACCCTCTTCTGGCTCCTTAACTTGGCTGAAGCCGAGCTCAGACTTTCCTTTCTTCTCTAACGCTACAGTTGTTTTCTGCTGGGTGGGTTTTAGACTGTGTTTTTCTTGGCTTTTTCCAATGCCATCCATTTGAGGAATTCTTCTTAATTTCCAGTGTCACTGCATTGAGAAAATTGGAGAGAAAGAAAAGTAGCCTCCTACGTTCTGATTGATCCACTCCCATATGTGTTCCAACGTATTCGTTATACAATTTGTTTATATGTTGAACGCCCCAAGGAGCACTAAAAAGGAACCAGTTTGCTGGAATTTGATTTATATCCAAGGGAGATGTGAACAAACTTTTTTGTTTTATAATATGCACTAAGTGTCAGGTACTATGCTAGTCACTTTAAAGGCACTTCCTCATTTAATGTACACTAATTCATGCTCGAATTCTCATAAAAAATTTCTGTGACCCAAAGATGAAGGCTAAGATGGGGAAAATGGGTAATCTCATAACTTACCCAAAGTTATACAGCTAGTAAGTCACAAAGACAAGCTCCAAACCCAGATCTCTCTGATCACAGGACCCAAGAATACCAAATACCATATATAATCTCTCCAAGCAAGGAAATGGTCACATTTCGTTATGGCAAGGTAATTCTGTCATTTCAGGTGTTGAGTAAATTAAGTGAGTCCATCTTTAGGCCAGTCTAATGGTCAATTAGTCATTTATTGGAGGAATTTGGCATTGGGACCCTGGGACTTCTGATAAACCACAGAAGAAGCAGATATGCTTGGTGCATATGTGAGCTAAGAAAAGCAGTCAGCCAAGGAAAGAAGAACCAATCAAGCTGACAAAGGAAAGCAGAGACCCTGAGGCCCCACAGGGTAGCTGACACAGCTCCTGGTGGCTTTTCAGTTCCTGGACTCAGCCTCCTGGGATCCCTGTTGCCATCTCTACTCCTGTGTTCTATGAGACGAATTTTCCTTTTTGCCTAAGCCAGCCTAAGCAAATTGTGACCAAATGGTCCCTAATGAGGACAAGCGATTGTTATTCCTCACCTCCTGTGTGTGTGTGTGTGTGTGTGTGTGTGTGTGTGTGTGTGTTGATGGAGGGGCTATTTAACTTCATTCCAAAGGCCTCCCAATGATCATGTGAAGATGACAAAATTCTTTTTTTTTTTTTAAGATTATTTATTTGACAGACAGAGAGACAGAGCATGAGCAGGGGAGAGGGGCAGAAGGAGAGGGAGAAGGACAAGCAGACACTCCACCGAGTAGGGAGCCCAACCTGGGGCTCAGTCCCAGGGCCCCGAGATCATGACCTGAGCCAAAGTCAGATGCTTGACCGACTGAGCCACCTAGACACCCTAAAATTCTTTCTTACGACAAGGTCCTATCATGCACAAGCAATGTAAACTCTGCAGTCTGATTTCTGAGACACCCCAAAGGTCCTTTGCCCTCCCCCAAACTCCTGCTCTTAAAACTGCACCGTTACAGGTTAGTTCGTGGGTGTGAGCCTGTCCCCCTGAAAACTGGTAGCACATGCACGACACAGGGGGTTTCTTAGCAGCAGAGACTGGCCGCATTCGTATTCGAGTCTTCACCGCGCATAGGACCATACAAGAAGAGGACCTGGCACGTACTCCTGCGGGATAAATGAATCAAGTGGAAAAACAAGGGCAGAAGGGGAAGGTGAGGGCACACACTCCGATGTCTTCAACTTCACCATTTTGAGCTAGGTTGGTTCCAATCATAGGTGAGCTGTAAGATGACAGTTACGAAGAACTGAAAAACCCTGAACTCGATGACAGACTACATCTGTCTCTGCAGCAGTTTCCATTTACCTTTACAAGCATTAATGCCACCTGGCCAGATTCATTTAAACGAAGAGGAGCAGAAAGGTTTACACGTTCCAGGGGATTGAAGGGCACAGAAGGGGAAAAGAAAAAAAAAAAAAAGGAAAAGAAAATTGCCAGGCAGAAAGCAATGCTGTCTGCCTCTCTCCCTCCTGCTTTCTCTTTTTTCTCCAACCCTGCTCTATTTCATAAGTTTTATTGCCATCCTGACACTAACTAAATTATGATTTGAAATTCATTCAAGCAGACTAACTCGTGGTTGCGTTTGTAAAAATTTGAAAAAACAAATTTAATTTCTTTCTTCGGAAAAAAACGGCAGTGTTATAAATACAACTAAGGGACTGTTGATGTGCACTCAGTGACTGGAACAAGCAGATGCATGGTTTTAATATCCATTTTCATACGCCTGGAGGTTAGCCTCCCAACAGTACCCAACAGGATTCCATATGATCTCTTCAAAGCGCTCCGCTAATGAGCTGCCATCATCTGTGCAAACAGCCCTGTGAGAAGGGGGAGTCATAGCTGCCTCACCGACAAATGAGAAGACTGAGGTCCGAGCAAGAGAGGGGAATTTCCCCAACTGCACAGCAAAGCCACGGCAGGGCTCAAAGCTCTGAGTTCCCTGCACTTGATTCCCTGAGCCGCGTACCTATTTGAGATGAAACTCCCTCAGGCAATTAACTCGTGGATTCTGACACTGACTTAAAGCATATATTATACAGCATCCATGTGCATATGCAAATTCAAAAGAAAATTTTCACATGGTTCAGGAACAAAGTTCTCAGAAAAATCATGGCGGTCTCAGGAAGAGAGTTCTTCCTGATAAACACAAGTGGAACACTATTCCACATGGATGTAGGGCCCAAGGAGTATTTCTGTATGCTATTCTTGGTCTCGCATAGGATGTGAATCTAATTGGAACTGTTTTGATCCACATCTAGAATTTTCCAATGAACAGCCCGTTGCTTAATTGGCCCCTTGAGTTAGCAAATGGTTGCTATTTTGATGACTGAGTTTTCCTATCTGTAACTACTTTTTACCTCATTCAGTTCAACATACATTTATTGGGCAAGGAACACTGCTGGAAATCGGGCAAGACAAGGAAGCAGAGAGGAGATGGGAAAGAAAGATAAATAATACGCAATCTGTTGTCTCCAGGAACATTAAGTCCCTTTGCATAAATAACTAAATTAGAAGGCTGATGGTATTCAATACTACAAAAGAGGTAAAGATACCAGAAGGCAGAGGAAGAAAAAAATGAATGTTGTAACAGGATGGCCAGGGGCAGAGAAGGGACATTACAAGGCTTCATGAAGGAGGCAGCATATGGGCTAGGCCATGAATGAATAAAATGTCAACAGAGGAAGAGCAGGAGGGCATTCTAGACAGAGAGACCAGCGTGGCAAAGACAGGTGGAAGCAGAAGAACAAAGAGTGGGTAAGTGGGAAGTGTGAGCTGGGATCAGGTTGTAAAGGACCTTGAAGTTGGGTCTGCAGGCAGTGGGGAGCTACTGAGGGTTTTCAAGTAAGTAGTCGAGAGCTCCCTGCTGGCCTGAAATAACTCAGTTATGTCTCCTGAAGAAATGAACTATGTTATTTAAGTCACTCTATTTGGAGGCCTCTTTGTTACAACACCTCAGTCTTCGTCTAATAAAAACACCCTCGGGGCACCTGGGTGGTACAGTGGGTTGAGCAACAGACCGTTAGTTTCTGCTCAGGTCATGATCTCAGGGTCATGAGATCCAGCCCCCTGTCGAGCCCCGCATGAGTCTACGCGCTCAGCACAGTCTGCTTAAGACTCTCTCTCCCTGTCCCTCCCCACCACCTCTAAAATAAATAAAAATAAATCTTTACAGTTTAAAAAAAAAGCCTTCATTTTACAAATGGGGTACCTGAAGTTTAGAGAAGACAACAGCCTTAAACCACATCATGTGACCAATCTGTGGCAGAAACAGGGGCCAGACAAGAAAATTTCAGCGGGGGGGTGGGGGGGGCGATGCCTGGATGGCTCAGTCATTAAGTGTCTGACTTTTGGTTTTGGCTCGGGTCACGATCTCAGGGTTGTGATATCGAGCCCGCGTTGGGCTCTGCCTTTGGTGCAGAGTCTGCTTGGGATTATCTCTCTCCCTCTCCCTCTGCCCCTTCCGCTCATGCTTCTGCGCGTGCGCGTGCTCTCACACTCTCTCTCTCTCTCTCTCTCTCTCTCTCTCTCTCTCAAATAAATAAATAAATAAATAAAATCTTTAAAAAGAAAAGAAAATTTCAGCCAGGATAGTCCAGCGCCTCAAAAGATGTGACGGGGACGACGGCAATGATGTTGGTGAAGGTAATGGTTGTGATGACGTCGGTGATGACCCTGACGAACTTTATTATTTTTGATCAGCTGGTCTCTAGAGGTTTTGTTTTTGTAGCTCCTATTCTTCACATTTTTCTATTTTTTAATGTTAAGTCACACCACAGATCATGCATGTAACCACTTTAATCAATTATCTACGGGTGGTAACATCCCTGAAACTTAATTAGCCAAGTTGTTTCCCAGACTAACAATATCTTACAGCATAATCTAAAAGTTACCTCAGAAAGACAGAACAATTCATTAAAAATCACTAATGTCTGCGGGGTTTAAAGATGCAAAGTGTTCATTTGGAGAATGAGAAATCAACGCACATTGGCTCTTGCTGTCCGGGTTTGTCACGCTCTGTGTACGTGGGATGATTCACGTTCCTGAAGCCCGGGTTTAATTAACATGCTTATTCTGTGGTGGTACTTCCATTCTAACAAATTAAATGTTTAAACAGCCAGTGCAAACATTTAGATCTGAGTCAAAATTGTTTGCACTCTGCCAGTTTAGGCATTTAATTTATTATAATCCTTTCTATAATACATGCCTTGAAAGTCATTTTTTTTGCACTGAAAAATATCGTTAGTATTTCGACTGACAATATTGAATCGGAGACTCTCAGAATGTGATGGGAGAACTAATTTGGACTGCAATCCAGGGCGATAAACGAGATAATAAATGAATCTTCATCTGTCCTGACTTCCCCAATTGACCAGGGGATGACAACGACAGGTGCCAACTCTGGGCCTGACTTTTGCCCCATAAATCTCTGCTCTTGTCGAGAAATGCTAAGCAAGATGAAACAAGGATCCTGCAAGGCGCTCCAACCTTTCCTCTTTAAAAGCCCTTCCATTGATCCTGACCTCTTCCTCTCTGCGGATATTTTTCCAGAATATAGAATGTTGCTAGCTCTCAACAACTTCCCCTTTCCTGGGGCTAAAGAAAGCGAAACTGTACTGGAAAGAAAATGGTAACAGAAGCTTCACGATAGCAATGCTGCCTGCAATGATACAGATCTGAGGCCGGGGGCCAAAGTCAGAAGCTAGACAGACCAATCCCCAGAGCCATGACCCTCTGTGGCTCCAGGTGACCACGAGGTGGCAGTGAAGGTCTTCTTCGCCCTGTCCATGACCACCTCTCCCCACCAAACTCCCTGACCAACCCTCAACCCCAGACACCTTGCCTCCTCCCCACCCTCAGCCAGGGAAACAGACCAATGCGCCTGATCTAAAGAGCTGGCACTTTGCCATTCTGAATAGATACCTTCCTGTTTTGTTGTGAGTAACATGGGAACTGGAAAATGGTTGGAAATTCCCTTCCAATGGCTCTTGCTTGAAGACAAGAGAGCATTGTGTTGAGACCAAGAGGAAAATGCCAAAGAGTAACAGACACTTGTCACAAAAACTCGTTAAATTTTTCCTCATCTACTGGATATGGGGATGGTCCCCTCTTACCCCTGCGGTTTCTTCCAGTGATGCTTACAGACAAAGCGTAGAATGACTCCAGCCCAGCACGTGAGAGGGAGGACGGGTGTCAGAGCACCACAATCAGTTTGTTGCTGGGTGTGATTCAAAGTCACCAGAAACTCAAAACCCGAATTTATTCACTCTCTGTCTCTTCAGGCTTCCATTTCTTGCTCAGAAATCTTTCAAGGTCTTTCACAAAACATTCCAGATTGTTTTTACCCAGAGATTGAATTATCCAGAATCAACCCTTGGTCAGATTTCATAATGAGGCTATTTCTACCCAAAAACTGGCTGATGGATGAAGGAAGGAAATAGTTTAATTTAGCCAATTCATTCATTCTTACCCTTTCTTTCTTTCCTTCCTTTTCCTTCCTTTTCTTTTCTTTCTCTCTCTCTCTTTCTCTCTCTCTTTCTTCTTTTTCTTTTCTTTTCTTTTCAAGTAGGCTCCATGCCCATCTTGAAGCCCAACACAGGACTTGAACTCAGGACCCTGAGATTAAGACCTGAACTGAAGTCAAGAACCAGCCACTTAACTGACTGAGCCTCCCAGGTGCCCCAATGTGTTATTTCTAAAACAATCAACTCAGATTCATCAGCTTTGTGTGTTTTTCCAAATAGTTTATGTTGTTTAAACACACTCGATTTTTCTCCCAGAGCCAGCTCCAGAACTTTCCATTCAAAAGAACCCTGTGAAATGGGAAAAGATGCCTGCCCCGTCACCATGTTTACTGTCTAAATGATGGGAGGATTAATGGAAAAATAAAAGACAAAAATCCTTTCTCCTTGAACATTTGTACTGAAACACTTTTAAATATTTTTGATGTCTAAGGATTATAACTAAATGAGGCATTAGCTTTTTTAAAACCACTTTAAAAATTCAGCCATACTAGTAACCAGCATTCCTTACTATGTGCCAGGCAGTGTATGTATTGCCTCATCAATTTTCAGCACACCGCTATGAGGAAGGAACAGACATTTCCCCCATTTTATAGATGCAGAAACTGAGGTTTAGGGAGATGAGGTCACCTGCCCAAGGTCATGCAGCTGGAAAGCACACATGCACATTTGACTGCAAAGTCCCAGCTCTTCAAGGCCGTTCATCCAGCTCAAATTCTGTTTTGAATTCTCTCATTATCCTCATGGATGAGCCCTCTTTCTTATTGGGACCTGGAGAATTAAATTTCTTCAATATTTATAAAATGAGAACAACTCATTAAACTTTGCCGTGGGAAGCCCAGACTTCTTACAGTAGAAAGGCTAGGAGGGGTCACGTAGGGTAGCTCCTGGCCTCCCCCCTTCACGTGAGATGGACGCTGTTCTGCTTCAAAGCGCCACTGAAGGAGATTCCACACTCTTGGGAGTTAGGGAATCCACCCCGTCTCAGTCCATTTGGGCGCTATAACAAAACACCATAGGCTGGGTGGGCTCACAGACAACAAACATTTACTCTCACATTTCTGGAGGCTAGGAAGTTCAAGATCATGGTGCTGGCAGATTCAGTGTCTGGCGAAGGCTCTCTTCCAGGTTGCAGACGGGTGACTCCTCTCTCTGTCCTCATATGGCAGAAACAGGGAGAAAGCTCTTTGGGGTCTCTTTTATGTGAGCACGCATCCCATTCATGAGGGCTCCACCCCCACCCTCCTGACTAGCAGGAGTCCCAGAGGCCCCACCTCCAAACACCAACACAATGCGCATTAGGATTTCAACACATGAAAGTGGGGGCAGACACAAAGATCCAAACCAGAGCACACAGTGACCTCAGCTACCATTTAAGTGCCTTCCCTCTTGTCTTAAAGTTCAACGGACACGGAGAACAGCCAACTACCACATTCCTTCTGATACTGAACTTGAGGACTTACCAAGAAACTATACAATTTTTAAGCCAGATATGATGTCAAGACGTCCTCCAGTCCTGTCCTCTGCCTCCAGATAGAGATTGCATAACCAAAACAAGTAAGTTTACAGATCACAGTATATTGATGAAAATCACTAACTTTTCTGAACACTCACTGGAGTGCAAAGGGCTTTACCTGTATTAACACTCATTTGACAGTGGGGGAGACTGAGGTATAAGAGAGGTGAAGTGACTTTCCCAAAGCCATACAAATAGAGAGCCAGTGAGGCTGGAATTTGACTCCACTGTGCTCTGAATTTAATTTGTTAAATCCCTGCTCTGCCTCCCTGGGCTGGGCTGATGTGGGAAAGTCCGGGGAGGCACCCAGATTGGCAGAATCGTGGGCAGTCTTAAAATGGCAGCCAGCACAGTTCCCTGAGAACAATGGTTTCTTTAGGTGAGTCCCCCACTTGACTGGGCTTAGTTTCCTCATTCTCAAAATTCCCTAAGGACACTTTTTAAACCCTGACGTTCTAGGCTTGGGGTTCAATAGCAAGTTGGGAAACCAATGGACGTGCTGGTGGCCATAGCTTTCTGGTTCCCTCCGCAGGAATGCGGTACCAGCCAGGAACTTCTTCCACCCTCCACATTATGCATTCAGCATTAGACCTCTGTTTTATCTGCAGCATGTTAGTATTACACATTTATATTTTGCCAGTTATCTCTTCTATTAACCCAGGCACTCTGCAAAATGACTTGTCATTAATAACGTGAACTAGCTTTTTCAGTTTAGACAGAAAGGAAGATATGGGATTGAAGGAACTGCGTTATCTAATGCATTTTCAAAGAGATTTGTTTGGAGAGAGCGCTTGTTAGAAATACCTAAGCAGAGAGCATCAAATCTTTGACAAAATATATATTAGAAATATTGCTTAGAGGACTTTCAGGGATTAAAGTCTACCAGCATGCATTGCTTCGAATTTTCAGAGAAAATTTTAGCAGCAAGCATATTAGAATCTTACAACCACATTCTTAAATGCCAACACCCAAATCACAAATGTCATCCCTGCTGGATATGGATTTAAGGGTATATTTGTTTGAGGAGGTAATTGGGGCTTTGTTGTTTAGTTTGCTTGCTTACCTTTATAAAGACGAGCACAGACTTTTAGAATGAGATGGGACCAGATAGATTTTTCCCAACCCCCTTGTTTCATAGATGAGGGAACTGCATCCACGCACAGGAGTGTTCCCAGGTCACACAACACAATGCAGAGGCAGGACTGAGAGCAGCTGCTTCCCGCCTAGCCCCTCACTTTCTCCATCATGCCAGCTGTCATATTGCACAAATGGACAGAACCAAAAAAGGAGAGTAAGAGGGCAAGGTCAGTGATCAGTCATTAGTGAAGTCATCTCTGAGCCTAGAGATGGAAGTTCCATGATGCTCATCAGAGCCCCAGGAAAGGGCAAATAGATCTGGTGTAGAGAATCAGGGAATCAGACCGGGGGAGCAGCTTCAGAGGGCTGAGCTGGTGTCTGACACCCCACGGGCTGATGCCGAGCCTGGTGATTACCTGGGAGCAGAGGCTTATATGGAACTGTCATCTTACTGTGAAGCTGACAGGCCCTCGAACGACAATGCAGTGGAGAGTATGGGACATGGGGTCACGGGAGGCTTGAGTGTGAGCCCCAGCTCTGGCTCTCGCTGCTCGTGACCTTGAGCAACTATCTCACTTCATCCCTCTGGCTCAGCACCCCCATCTGCAAAGTGAGACATCTTTGTGCGCTGTACAACACTGTCAATGTGTACAGTTTAATACTGTGGCTTAAGTTAGTACGTTTTTATCATGCACTGAGCAACTGGCCAGTCAGCCACGATTCGCCTTTCCTGAAAGGACACAGGCGGGTAACTCTGACTCAGAGAAACAGGGCTGGCCTTGGCTTCCTGCAATCAGAGGTGGCCACAAATGAGGCAGTGTTGGCCTGGGCCAACCTTTCCATTCCACCAACCAGCTGCTCTGCTTATGTTTGTTTAATTCAAACACTATCCAAGCCAGAGAAATACACTACTGCTATTGTAAGGAAGGCCTGGGACTGGCAGAAAGAATGCACAAAACAGTCCTGACAGGTGGCTACACTCTGCATGGAGGGCCGTGCGCGCAGAGCCCTCTGCCCCCAGCATGCTGGAAGGAGTCTGCCATGCCACTGGGGTTGGGGGTAGGCAAAAGATGGCCAGCTCTCCTTCCCACAGGCATGCAGCCCTCCACAACCCTGCCAAAATGTCAGGTCACCACAGAGGCCCCGAGGGGAGGCCAGGGTCTTTTCGGGACACATACATATGACAGGTAATGTATAGGGTCAGCTACCTAAACTGAGAGACCTCCACCGCAGAGCCTCTCTGAGGGCAGTAATGAGGAGGAAAAAAGGCCAGACGGAACGTAAAGTCCAGATGAAAGGCTCAGAAACCTCACAGACAAGGTAACCCCAGGATTGTTGTCAAAGGAAGGATCCTTTCTCTGATGGTGGAAAACCTGCAACCAGTCACTAAACAAACTGTTCATTGGTTTCCTTCCCTGGGCCTCGGTTTACCTCCTCAGCCTCAGTTTACCCCCTCAGGCCTCAGTTTATCTTCCTGTGTCTCAGTTTTTCACCTACACAAAAGGCAAGCCCTCAATTATATGGTCTCTCGGTTATCTTTCAGCTCTAACAGCAGAGGATTCGTTCCGACTTGAAGGAGACGCAGTGCACAGAGGAAGCCGGGCTTTAGAACGAAAGTAGAATAGAGGAGTGGAGAACAGTCCAGGCGGAGCTTTGTGTGCAAAGGCCAGAAGCACACCACAAAGCAAGACTCACTTCAGCACTGAGTGAAGAGCTAAGAAGCCGGAATGGGGGGGGGGGGGGGCAGCCTACATGGCCCCCTCCCTTTCCTACTTCATCCCTGATACTCAACACCTGCCTGTGTTGGACACCAGCTTTCCTCTGACTTCGACAGAATTACAATTTGTTCATAAGTTTGGTTTTTTTTTTAAGTGACACACATGGTCAAAGACACTCAGAAAACACTGCGTGCTGAATTTCTCTCGGAGATTCACTATATAGTTTTGTACGTGAAAACGCTCGCCAGGCTGGCTCAGTGAGTGGAGCACGAAACTCTCGATCTCAAGGTTGTGAGTTCAAGCCGCATGTGGGCTGTGGAGCCTACCCGAAAAAAACGAAACCAAACCAAACGAAATGTTGGCTGGCACGAAGACGGTCGAATTCAGTGTTTCCTAAATTTAGGTGACCGGAGAATCTTGGCACTGAACACTTGTGAAGATACTCCCGGCACATGCAGCGAGTGTTAGCGGAATGAATGTCAGCTGCTACAACAAAGCAAGCCCCAAGTTTCAGTGACTTCCGCAACACGAGTCTACTCCGTACTCACTTGGTACAACGCAGGTGTTCGTCGTCGGCGGGTGTCCTTCCGCGACGTGAGTCAGGGTCCTGAGTACTCCCATGTTAGGACTTTTTTCTGGCCTAAGATTCAGAATCCTCAGGGTCCAAGTCAGCAGATGGGAAAAACAAAAGGGAAAAGCAGGCTCACCTTTTGACCTCCTAGTCACATGAGCCCATCTAGATGCAAAGGGGCTTGGGAAATGTAGTCTGTGGCTGGGCGACCAGGCTGTGGTATTAAAGGGACAGCACAAATTTTGGTAGGCTATCTCCACAACATCTAATAACTAAATACATTCCCTAAACGATCACTTTTTACCATCATGCCTTTAATCATGCCTTTTGCCTGGAAAGCCCCTTCCCTTCCCACAAATCCCTTTTCTCCATTTGGCAAATTTCTACCCACTCTAGGGTCCAGCTGAAAGTTTGCTTGCACCTGAGCCCTTCCCTGACCTTGACCCCATGTCTCTTCTTTGTGTGCCTGTAAGACTTCAGACAGTAGTCATCAAAACCTTGTGTCTATTTCCAAGCAGAAGAGGAGCCCCAATGGGCAGGTCTGTGCCTCAGCCACCTTTATGCCCCTAGTGTGAGGAAAAGAAGGAGGGAAAGAAGAGCTGCGACATATGAAGGAACAGAGCAGGAAGAAGCAGCCCTCTCGAATCTGTGACTCTAATTAACAAGGGCAAAGGGCTTTTAAATAAGCATTTTGCTCCACTTAGGAGCCAAGGAGTTAAACATATGCCACCGTGGGCAATGTATGCCTTCAACTTTTTCTCTGAGTGGTTTTGGGGGGTTTTCTTTGCTTAGAATTTTCTTTCCTTTGCTTTTCTTTTTTTCTCAAATTGAAGTATAATTGAATATAACATTATATTAGTTTCCGGTGTTTAACATAATGACTTGATATTTGAATAAGTCTAGTTAACACCCATCACCATACATAGCTACAAAATTGTTTTTCTTGTGATGAGAACTTATAAGATCTACTCTCTTAGCAACTCTCAAATATGCAATACAGTATTATTAAGTGTAATTTCTGTGTTCTTCATAGATGACCTTTCACAACATGCAAATCAGCACCCCTTCACTCTTTCAATCTCCAGATTGATAGTAATGTAAACAATTATTGAAGTTCCATATCTGGAAGATGTTTGGGTTATTGTTTTGGTCTGATTATAGTCAGCCTGAACTTGATGGAATATAATTTAAAAGAACACAACTAAAATAGGGTTAAAAAAATCTGGACAAAATTTACTACTACTAATAGAAACTTTCAGGGGTGCCTGGGTGGCTCAGTCAGTTAAGCAGCTGCCTTCAGCTCATGTCACGATCCCAGGGTCCTGGGATCAAGCCCCAAGTCAGATTCCCTGCTGAGCAGGGAGTCTGCTTCTCCTTTTGTTCCTCCCCCTTGTTTGCGATCTCTCACTCTCTCTCTCTCCCAAATAAATAAAATCTTATTTAAAAAAAAAGAAACTTTCAAAATGCAGACCTACAATCACGTTATTGACATTTTCAGGATAAAATAGGCTGCCCAGAGAGGCATGTCAGCCACTGCCCACAGGAGGCGCCTGGCCTGCCTCAGCCCAGGGAGACACGGGAACTGGCTGCCCCCACCCCACCCATCCCCCAGGAGCCTTGTTGCTGATTCAGAGTTTCGAGTGCACAGCTCAGGCCGGCTTCAAGCCCAGAAGCACAGAGTGACCCTTATCAGGTCTTGTGCTGAGTCAGAAATGGAAAAAAAAAAAAAAGTGCAGTTTCTGAGGTCAGGTAGGTGGGCAATGGGATTCCTGAGAGGTTCCAAGCCAGCTGTTGGGCAGAACGGCTCAAGGCCGGATGCTGGTCCTAACTTGTCTCCAAGACACGACATAAAGAAGTTACTTAACTGTCCTCAGGCTTACTTTCCTCATCTTTAAAAGGAGCTAACTCTATCAGTTCTTCCAAATCAGATCATGTATTCACATTGGACAGGAGAGAGCTGGGGAAAAGGGAAGCATCCAGATGTTCTTGCCACCTTCTGAGCCCTATGCCTTCCAAAGGGGGAGCTGATCTACACTCACTCACCCTAGGATATCCCCTCTGGCATCTCAGTTACTGTCCATCCACACAAAAATGACCCATTCAGAAGAGCTGCCATGAGTAAAAGCTGGAGGCTGAGTTGATTAATGTCCCCACAGCAGATATGTGTTTGACCAGAGTGTCATGCGGGGTATTGACAATAGTCATGACCTCAATGCCTGATCCCTCATTTCACATCTTGACCCAATTTTGAAGAGGGCCATCCACCTAAGAGTCGGTTTGGTCTGATGCTTGATGCCTTATTTTCGGCAGCTTTCCTTCCCAAGACACGCTGGCTTCATTGATAAGTGTTGCTAGCTCTTTATCTACATCATTTTAGAATAGGTTGCCAAGGCAACAGGATTCAGAAATGATTCTCATTACTGTACATTCCCTGACAAATGAGTGTCTGCATTTACATGGTCTCAACCAGGATTAGCACTCCTCTCTCTGAGATAGAATGCCAACACTTAGAGTTTGTGCACACAATTCAACATATAATTATATATTGTCTCCTAATAATTATACATTGTCTTAGTGAACAGTACAGCTGTGGGCACCCATACCAGCCCACATTAACACCTCCTGCATCAAAACCTTCCTCATTGATAGGCCAATAACACACACTTTTAGATGCCATAGAGAAAAATGAGATATGCATAAGAATGTATTTATAAAGCAAACCCACGCTCTGATTCCTGAACACTGCCTCAGTTTCTCCTATGTGAAATCCCAAGATTCCTAGTCCTGGAATGGGCCAAATAGTTATTGTTTGTACCCATTTGGTTTCCCCAGAAGGAAATATCATTACTCTCAACGTAGCCAGGATTTGACCTAGTAAGCCAATTCAAGCTAGGACAGATCTGTACATATTTTCTAAAAGTGTGGAATGGGAGTGAAACCACAGTGTCAAAATAGTCTCCAACTCCAATGTGGATGCTTCATTTGGCTCATGTGCCTGCTCTGTGCCAAGGACTATGAAATCCACCCTAGTCTCTTAGAGATGTTGCACGACTTTTCCTCTTCACTAGGTGATGAAGGAAATCCATGGTGACAGCAGAGCTGAAAAGGGAAAATAAAAAATAATTTAAAATCTCTATGTAGTTTCCTGGGGCGCCTGGGTGGCACAGCGGTTAAAGCGTCTGCCTTTGGCTCAGGGCGTGATCCCGTCGTTATGGGATCGAGCCCCACATCAGGCTCCTCTGCTATGAGCCTGCTTCTTCCTCTCCCACTCCCCCTGCTTGTGTTCCCTCTCTCGCTGGCTGTCTCTATCTCTGTCAAATAAATAAATAAAATCTTTAAAAAAAAAACAAAACTCTATGTAGATTATAACATGAAGCCCTTCCCCACCCCACCCCGCATCCTCCTAGCTCCCCCCGAAAAGCAAGCTGTGAAGGAGATAACTGGACTATACAAGGGCTGGGGTTGTGAGCACTGAGTTGCATTTTAAAAGAATTGGTGGCTCTAGGTCATGTTAATCAAGTTGCATGTCAGCTTGCAAATTTTCCTAATTAGCTATAGCTGGAGGAGAGCAAGATGTTGTTCTTCTTTCCTAAAGAATAAAAACAGACTGTTGTGACACGTTCTCAGTCATAATGACAGATTGGAGCCGTTGTTTTTGGTACAAGTCAGAAAACAAAGCAACTTTTTTTCTTCCCCCAAAATTGTAGCACTTGATTGATTTCTGTTGAGATTTGGGCCTCTCCCAGTTTGTCAGTAGTGTTGATGAAGTTCACAAGAATCTTAAAAGCCAAGTGCAGACACAAAGACTGATTTAAAATGAGGTTGGGTTTCACTGGGAAAGGAAGCTTTTGGGCTTGAGGACAAGTCTTAGGAATGCTTAGTTTGGATGTTGTTCTAATGTTCTTTTGAAAAGTAATGAGGGTAGTGAAGACAGGATAGCTGACATTCCATCCTGGACGCCTCTCGGCTTCTAAAAGCAGGAGCACGTCCGACATGCAGAAGCTATTTCAACCATCTTGAATGAGGCTGGCTCTGCCCCTCACTGCCCAGACAGGGGGCTGTGTATCCCCCCACCAGTCCATTCAAAGGTCAGTCTGACATCACAACTAGTTAGAGTGGCTGTGGCACAGACAACCGGTTTCACAAACCAGACAAGAAAGGTTTTCGATCCGTCATTCATCATTAAGTCAATTGGTAAACATCACAGCTTAAGACTATGGTTCCAGAATCCAACAAAGTGGAAGGTTTAATCAATATTTGCATACTGTAAGGAAAGAAACAGGAAGTCAGGGGTGAATAATTATGGGACAAACTGAAACAATCCTTTAAGATGCCCCCAAACCCCAAAATAACTAGCTCATCCCATATTATCAACATCTCAGTTTCCCTTGACCAAGTCATTCTTCTTAAACCCGCACCTTGTCCCAGTGCAGCCCTTTTACACACTTCCCTGCCTACCCTGGATGTAGAAAGTAAAGATCAAATCTCAGGGGTAGTCCACAGATTTCCCTCACCTCTTTATATATATTCACAGTGAATGGTGAATCTGATGTTCTGATTATTTGGCCAAATGGCCAACAAATCTGTATTGACATCATACTGGGAGCAAGACATCGTGCTAGGTGCTCTGGGGGACACAAAGGAAGGCATGCACGACACAGTCGTGACCTCCAGGAGCTCCCAGTCTTGTCAGGAGGCATGGCTTCCACTGGCCCGACAGCTGTATATGATTAAGTCCATTAACGAAAGACCTGGAGTGTGAACGCTGTAGGCATTTGAGTGTTAGTGAGTTACTAAGGATTTACAGGAGGGTCTGAAGGGTGAAGGGGGAAATGGGCAGGATGTCTACTGAACACTTAGCCTGCCTGGAGCAGAGTGTTTGAGTGGGTGAGAAATGGAGATAAGATGGAGAAAACAGGTCAGATTGAGATGCTTCCTCCTATAAGAAATGGTAAGGATATGAAGGGCACGTCAAAATGAGGCTTAAAGACGTGATGTGCAGGCTGAATTGAGCAAAAGAACCCAGAAACAAGGAGCCGAGTTCAAAGCCAAATGCACGATCCTAGGCTGAAGCACCGAGGGCCTAGAGGAAAGTGAAGGACTCTGCAAAGGACATGCGGGATGAGGACACAAAATGGGGGGGGGGGGGAAGAAAGAGGAATATGTTCAGGAGAACACAGAAGGTCTGAGAATGTATGTTTGGTAACATTTGTCAGGCACCGTTGTAAGAAATAATGTGTATTTTTTCAATGAATGCTCACAACAACCACATGAGGGCAGTTTGATTTTTTTTTAAGATTTTATTTATTTATCTGACAGAGAGAGACAGACATCGAGAGAGGGAACACAAGCAGGGGGAGTGGGAGAGGAAAAAGCAGGCTCCCAGCGGAGGAGCCTGACGCCGGGCTCGATCCCAGGACTCTGGGATCACTCCCTGAGCCGGAGGCAAACGCTTAATGACTGAGCCACCCAGGCACCCCATGGGGGCAGTTTGACTATTATCCCCATTTCACATATGGGAAAACTGAGGCCGAGAGAGGTTCAGTATTTGCCCTCTGTCACACAGTTAGTAAGGGCAAGAGGAGGCAAGGGGAGGCTTTGAGCACAGCCTGGTTTCGGCACTTGCACACTCAACCACCCTGCCAAACAGCCTGGACACAATAACTATGTTTTGGATCAAGATGCGGAAGCCATATCGGCTTTGCCCACCCTTCTTGTGAGGTGTTGGAAGCCTACTCAGGGGGGAAGATTCTGGGAGTTGTCTGAGATACGAGTAGAGAACTTGGAAGTTAAGTAGAAACTAGAGACACAGCTCTGAGGACCACCCTCCCATAGGACTTGGAACCATGAGTTTTCATGGGAGCGGAAGAGTGAGGGAGTTTCAAAGGAAGACTAGAAAACAGGAGCATACTATATTGAGCCCTGAAGATTGCGTAGCTCTGGGGTGAAAGGTGAAAGAGACATCAAGGTAACGAGAGACAACACGGGTCAGACGGGTGAAGAGAGCTCAGAGCAGGGTCTCATGGGGGCCCACAGAGGAAAGAGTTTCAAAGAAGATGGTTGTTAAGGGTGCCCAGGGTTACAGGGCGAAGAGTAATAAGCACAGGGCAGGTGGACCACTAGTGGTATGGGGGGGGGGTGACTCTGACTTTCAGGGGTACCGTTTGAGTAGCAACCAGGGGTGGTAGGCGTTGAGGGTCTGAAGGGCCCCAAGAGGGAGAAAGTGGCGGTGGTAGATGTGGGTGACTGGTTAAGAAGCTCACTAGTGGAAAGAAGGAGAAGGTGAGTCAAGTGCATGGCTAAAAGCCTAGAAGGGACCAGTGTAAAGAGCGATTTTTGCGTAGAGGAGAATTCAGCCTAGAGGAGAAAACTCAGGTTCCAGGCCCAAAGCATGGCCCAGAGGTTTGCTCTGTTGGAAGGGGTGCTCTCCTCATTTTCTGAGACTGGAAAGTGGACTGGGGGTGGGCGGGGGGGGGTGCAGAGATATCTGCAGTAAGTCACCCTCTTCTCTGGAAACCAGAATCATGGCCATCTGCCCAGTTAGGATGGTTAGGACAGGATGGGGAGGACCTAAAGAGAAGGGAGTGCACCTCTGCACACCTTCATGCTCGGATGGAACAGAATGAAAGGTGCTGGAGGAAAGTTCTAGCGTCAGAGGCAGATGATGAGAATTGGATAAAGAATCAAAGTGAGGTGGGTGGGAGAAGAAATGCATTTTAAAACCTGCAAAAGCAGCAGTGGAAACTATTCCCAGGTGCCCCCTCTCCCTTCTCACACTGGCCTAAAATGAGGCCACAGTCCAATCAGGCCTCCTAATGTCCAATAAGATCAGCACTGCACAGGCGCTCCTCAGGGCTCCAGTCCTAGACTCAAGCCTTAATGAGTCACCTGCTCGATATTTTCCACTCCAGGCCTTTGGCTTCCTGGGACCTCAGTCCACTCAGCTGCAAAATTGACTTACGGGATCATGTCAATCGCCAGATGCCGCAGAGCAGATCAGGGGAGTCCGGCGTCTGCAGGTAAACGAACTGCCTGAAAGGAAATGAGCAGTGATTTCCCAGGGAGTCTCTCCTGCAATGTCGTTATAATGTCAGCTTTTGACAGCAAAACGATTTCAGTGGAAGACTCTAGAGTATCTCATGGAAGTGCCTGAGCCATATTAAAATGATGTCAGTGCACGCTACGTTTCACGCCCCCTGCACATGAAAACCCCACGGGGGAGAACTCAGTCACTCCAACAAACTACCTCGATGCCTAGACCCTGGTGTGCATTTGACCTGTGGTGTCCCCCCCCCAACCCCTTCCACGATTTCAGATGGCAGACAATCAATCCTGAGCTCCGTGAGTCAGCCAGCCCCGAGGGGAGTGTTCTCCACTTTAGCTCCAAATGCCAGTATTTGTGTATCTGTGAAGCTCTTCCGTTTGCCCCTCGTTCTTTCCAGACAATCGACTGTGGAACAGGCGCCTCGGGGACGGATACTTTGGCCTGCGGGCCTTCTCTGTGGCCCTGACCAGGAGCTTTGCATACATAATCTCACGTTTCCTTCGTGACCTTTCCTCCAGGTAGGTGTTCTCATTCTCAGTCCCATCTTTACAGATAGGCCAATGGGAGTTCAAGGAGGCAGCCGGGTGTGTGTGTGTGTGTGTGTGTGTGTGTGTGTGTGTGTGTGTGTGAAGAGTTGAACCCACGTCCATGTGGCTCCAAAGTGCCTGCTCTTGCCCAGTACACTCTAAAATCACCAAGGCACGGTGGAGGGTGGAGGGTGGGCCACACCACGTACACCCCCGTCAGGTGTGTGCGAGGCCGATGCTGCGAGGCCGATGCTGCCGCACCAGAAGCTCTGTGGCCTCATCCCAGGGAGAGACAATGGGTGGGAAGGGAAGGTCCTGTGTTCCAGCAGGTGGGGGGAGAGCCGTCTTGTCGGCATGCCCAGCAGCCGGTCACTCTCCTCTCTCGGGGGCAGTGCTGTCTGCACGGGCCCGGGCCCCAGCGTCCTCAGCATCAGCCCTAGGAGGCTGGTAAGGTGCAGCAGACTTGCGGTCAGAGCAATAGCAGAATAGCAGACGGCTCCACGGGCCTCAAGGTGTCAACAACTTTCCCAACATCCCAGGGCTGCTGTAGCAGCCCCAGCCAGTGGGACCTGAGTTTGCTGCCCCATTTCCCCAAGGCCCCGGGGGTCCCTCTCAGTTTGTCCTGACAGTGCTCCAGGGATGTGGCCCCAGGGCTCGGCACCTATGTCCCCTGTCTTCTGCAAACAGGACCAGAGGACAGAGAACAAAACAGCATGCAGTGACACTTTAAAACAGGGACGCCTGGGTGGCTCAGTCGGTGAAGGGTCTCCTTTTGGCTCAGGTCATGATCCCAAGGTCCTGGGATCGAGCCCCTCATTGGGCTCATTGCTCAACAGGGAGGCTACTTCTCCCTCTGCCTGCTGCTCCCCCTGCTTGTGAGTGCTCTCTCTGACAAATAAATAAATAAATAAAATCTTTAAAAAATTAAAAAAGCAGCATCGCATCTAATCTTCGCGGCAACTGAGGGGCTGTTATCCCCATTGTAATGATGAGGAAAATGAGCCTCAGAGAGGTAAGATCATTTCCCAAGGTCCCCCAACTGGTCAGCAAGAGAGCTAGGATGCGATTCCTCAATTCTCTGGCTCCAAAGCCTAGGGTCCCAGCCCCCCCCCCAATTCTCCCCATGGACCTGCCAGGAAGACAACTCCCCTCGGAGACTGTGTTCACCCCAGCCCTGATCTCAGTCCTGTAGGAAGCAGACCGGCCTGACATTAACTACTTCAATATCTGCATCAACCAGGGTTTTTTTCAAAGCACCTCCCAGGCTGTGAGGGGAACCATAAAGAAATGAGGGAATAGGTGCACCTGGGTGGCTCATTCAGTTAAGCATCTGACTCTTGTTTTCAGCTCAGGTCATGATCTCAGGGTCGTGAGATGAAGCCCCACAACGGGTTCCATGCTCAACAGGGAGTCTGCATAAGATTCTTTCTCTCCCTCTGCCTCTGCCCCTCCCCCCAAAAAATAAATAAATAAAATCTTAAAAGAAAGGGAGAAAGAAATGAGGGTGTATGGCTTGCCTCTAAGGAGCTTACAAGCAGGATTGGGGGGGGTCAGAGCTGGCACCCAGGAAAGAGAAAAAAGCACAGCCAGGCTGGAGGAAGGAGCTAGAAGGCGGCGGGGGGGAGGGGGGCGGTGTGCACAGGGAGTAGGGCCTTCAACTGTGTGTGCACAGGCGGAGGAGGCGGGCAGGGGGTGCCCTTCCTTCTGGAGATGGCATGACCCAAAGACAGAGCTGACTCCACAGGGAAGGAAGAGGGTTCATGTGGGACAGAGGGGGACAACGATGAGGACCGTAAAAATAAAAGAGGAATGTGAAGGTAAGGGCAAAGAATGACAGGAAAGGAAAGAGAAGGAAGGGGAGGAGGGAGAGAGCAAAGGCCGTCTTGGAAGAGGCCAGGGGCACCAGGGGAACTCCTGTTGCTAAATTTGTGCACTTGGCCATGGGAGCCTTGCCCTCATCTCCAGACATGCTGTCCTCTCTGACTCTGAGCTTGGGGCAAGCAGTCATCACAGAGGAGGGACGTCTGTGACAAGAGGTGGCAGAGACGAGAGTGACCCTTGGGTGACAGACCTCTCAGCAACCAGCTTCTAGGGGGTGCAGGCTCCTTTCGGGCTCGGGGGTGGAGTGAATGAGGGTTCTGTCAGCCCGGTCCCTGCTGGGCAAGGGTTGCACCACGGAGGTAAGAAGGGACCCAAATTATGGAATACTCCTTGGCTGGCCTGGAGAGCAGAAGACTTTGACTAAGGGCTGAATCCCACTCTTCCCTTCATCTCTCCTGGAAGTGAACCTAAGGGGGGTTATCTGGAAATCTCTCCTGTCCTGCCTAGAGAATCGCAGGTGCAGGAGGGGACTTCCAGACAAGGGAGTGGGGGACAGCCTCCACATGCTGTCCTGTGTTTGGCATCTTCTCAGCATCTCATCTCTTGAGCATCTGAATGAGATCAAGATGCCCCAACGTGCTCATGGTTGCTGGCCTCTGTCTCTTCTGGAAAAAGATATTCCCTCCATCAGGAATTTCCCCTTCCGGGGACTCCAGGGGAAATAATTCCCTGGGACACTAATGAAGAGTAAAGGGTAGATGGCTTCACTTACCCAAGAGGATGCAAAACTTCATCAGCATTATTCCTGTATGAATTAGGTGTAGGCCAAATCTCCAAATTCACCTAAATGGCAAGATAGAAAAATGTCATTCTTTTGTTTGAAACTTGCCTAAACTTTAATATACACTGTGTGGCCAAAATGAAAAAAAGAGAGGAGAGGCGCATTCTTGCTTCAGGACCTTGGGGCCTGGTGCTTCTCCCTTTGTCACCAGCAGCAAATGCACACAGTGAAGCCTCACTGCTTTGGAGAAGGGAAATGGGTGTAATAATTAGCCATGGTCCAGCTGAATAGTAGCCCTGGCTGAATCTTGTTCACACACACACACACACACACACACACACACACACCCCACTGATGCCCTGCACTTTGCAGAGGGACCTGGGACTGAAAACCAGATGCATCTCCAGCCTCATTAATGGAGGGCCTAGTGGTTGTCTTAAATTAATACTTCCAGTGAAGGTTCTTCAGTCCTGTAGCTGCATTTTTAGACACAACTCCCTGACCTTTTTAGATTCTTGCTATAACAATTTGCCTCTTGTTCAAATAATTTGCAATTACCAGACGCCAACTGGTTGCTGATAAAGGCGAAATGTGAGAGACCAGCAGTATCCAACTTCAAAAGGGGACTTAAGATTGGAGTAGTTACTAAAAATAAGGGATCAGGGAGATGGAAAGAAAAGCCCTAGGTTTAATTATCTATTAGATGGGGCCGTCAACAGCCATAAGACAAGTGCCCCAGTTCTCCTTCAGAGAATCCAGTACCCACCAGCCTTCTGGATGGAAACTCAAATCCATAGGAATGCATATATCATGAGCTTTCTTTTAGAACTATGTTAACAATTACTTATTAGACTAATTGGAAATAGCAGAAACTAGGTGACTAACCCATAATTTCTTCCTTCCTCTCCTCCTCCCCTTCCTCCCCCTCTCCGTCAGTCATCGTAGTCATCTTCTTCTTCCTCTTCTCCTTCTCCTTCTTCCTCCTCCTCCTCCTCCTCCCCTTCTTCTTGTCCTTCTTCTTCTTCTTTTTTTCCCCTTCTTCTTCTTCTTTTCCTCCTCCCCCTCCTCCTCCTCCTCCTCCTCCTTCTTCTTCTTCTTCTCCTCCTCCTCCTCTCTCTCTCTCTGTTTCTCTCAGTATTTTTCACTCATGTTTATAATGAGTCAGACACTATAATAGACACTAGGGATATAAAATGAGAAAGGTTGCTCCTGCTCTGAAGGAACTCACAGCCCCTGCACAGACATGTGCATACAGTTAACAGAAGTACAGAGCACTCCAGGAGCACCCAAGAGAGTCGCCCTAGTCAGAGCGAGGTCCAGCTCCAACACAAGCAAAGGCCCCTGAAAAAGGTTCCAGTCTGAGCAAGGACAAGCCTGCACTGAGTGCTCTGAACACAGGGACCCTGGTGCTACGGAAGACCTGGGAAGCAGGGGCAGCGGGGGCAGGAGGGGCAGGTGCAGCCAGGAAGGTGCTGGGTGCTCTCAGCCAGCAACCTAAAGCAGCAGTGCCTGACCACCTCACCATCTCTGCTGACTAGTTCCCCCAAGAAATCACTGGGTGTCTGAGACGGAAGCCACACGCCTCTGGGAAGAGGAGAGCAGGCTCTGCGGGACAGCAGAGTGTACCTCCGGACAGCTCTTCTGTGACCTGAAGGTGGTATCTGCACTTCCACCCCTGGAAGTTCATTCTTGAAAATCTAGACGTCTTGCATCCTTATAAAAGTGCCAAGTTTTTGGTAAGCCCTGCCCTCAGGTTCAGAGGAGAGTCCCCCCTGAAGAGGTAAGTAGCTGACAGCAGCACCTATAAGACCCCAGGGAGGTCAAAGACGCCTGGGAGGGTCCTTGGAGGAGAACAGGAAGAGGGGCAGAGTGGACGGAGGGCAGAAATAAACCCTTGGAAGCCAAACAGAGCCAAAATGGAAAAAAAAATAAGGCATTTTTTTTTTCTCTTGTAATTTCAAGAAAGAGTGGGTGGCATTTATAGTTTTCCCCTTATCTCCCTCTGAAGCAAATGCAGACACTTAAGCCTCTGTGCTTTGGAGCATTTCCTTCTTTCATCGCACAGACTTTATGGAGCCCCCACTGTGTGCCAGGCTCTGTGCCAGGGGCTGGTGGCTGGGGCAGGAGCAGGGGTGTCTGGACGGTTTCTTCTCATTCTCCCAACACTCAGTGAGGTTGGAGCCTCACTGGGGCCAAGAACCAAAGGTGCCAGGGCTGTGGACGGTGCCCTGCAGATGGGCTCCCTCCAGCTGACCTCTCCCAAAGACCATTCCATGAGTGCCCAGCAAAGAGAGCTGGACAGCCACAGGACGCTCCAGCAAACAGCACCTTGTCAAAAGGCTTACCTACAGCCTGGCGCCTGCAGGTTAGAAAAATAAACCCACAGATGAAATGAACATTATAGTAGCAACCTGCCGAGCCTCTTAATCTGTCACTTAAATCTAGGGCTTTTAGCTATAATTGAACACCCTACTGCGACTATTATGAAGAGGAGGAGGAGGAGGTGTCGAAGTTGTGGTTTAGGAGGGCGGATGAAAATAAATTTCCCTTCAAAACTAGTCAATAACAATGCCTTTGTGTTAAAAGCATGGAGTGCTAGCCTAGTCACTGCAGAGGAAAACAATACATCCAGGGCACTGGGTGGGTGGCTGAGTCACTGCCCAGGCTGCCGTTATTCTAGGCATATCTGGAGGACCGCTGAGAGACCCTGAGACTGAAAAGTGCCACCGCATTTTTAAAAAGTTGAAAAGAAGCTGCCTGGTAGCTGACTATATGCATATCATCTGAACTGCTTGATCTTAGTAAAGAAAAAAGAAAAGGAAGGAAGGAAGGAAGGAAGGAAGGAAGGAAGGAAGGAAGGAAGGAAGGAAGGAAGGAAGGAAGGACAGGCTCCACAGCATATGTCATCAGGGAAATGCAAATTGAAATAATAAGAGGGACACCTGGGTGACTCAGGGAGGGAGGGAGGGAGGGAGGGAGGGAGGGAGGGAGGGAGGGAGGAAGGAAGGAAGGAAGGAAGGAAGGAAGGAAGGAAGGACAGGCTCCACAGCATATGTCATCAGGGAAATGCAAATTGAAATAATAAGAGGGACGCCTGGGTGACTCAGTAGTTGAGGTTGAGCGTCTCTTGGTTTTGGCTTAGGTCATGATCTCAAGGTCATGAGACCAAGCCCTGGGTTGGGCTTCACGCTCAGCATGGAGTCTGCTTCAGATTTTCTCTCCCTCTCCCTCTGCTTCTCCCCTGATTCATACTGTCTCTCTCTCTAGAATAAATAAATAAATAAATAAATAAATAAAATCTTAAAAAAAAAAAAAAGGAAAGAAAGAAAGAACGAGATACCACTATACACCTATTGCAATAGCCAAAATATGGATCACTGAAAACACCAAATGCTGGCAAAAATGTGCAGTAACAGGAACTCTCATTCGATGCTGGTGGGAATGCAACATGGTACAGCCCCTTTGGAAGACAGTCTGTCTGTTTCTTACAAAACTGAACATGCTCTTACCATAAGATCCAGCAATTGTGCTCCTTGATATTTACCCAAAGGAGCTGAGAACTTATGTTCACCCAGAAACCTGCACACAGATGTTTATAGCAGCTGATTCATAATTGTCCAAATTTGGAAGCAACCAAGATGTCCCTCAATAGGTGGATGGATAAACTGTGGTACGTCCAGACAGTGCAATTTTATTCGGTGCTAAAAAGAAATGAGCTGTCAAGACAGGGAGGAATCTTAAATGGGTATTGGTAAGTGAAAGAGGCCAATCTGAGAAGGCTACATAATACAACATTCTGGAAAGGGCAAAACTATGGAAACGGTAAAAAAGTCAGAGGCTGGTGGGAAGGGGAGGGATAAATAGGTGAAAAATAGATTTTTAGGGCAGTGAAAACACTCTGTATGATAGTATAATGATGGATGCATGTCATTATACACTTGTCCAAACCCATAGAATGTACACCACCAACAGTGAACCCTCATGTGAACTATGGACTTTGGGTGAGGATGATGTGTCAGTGTAAGTTCATCAGTTATAATAAATGTACCACCTGGGGGCACCTGGGTGGCTCAGATGGTTAAGCATCTGCCTTCAGCTCAGGTCATGATCCTGGGGTCCTGGGATCGAACCCCACAAGGGGTCCCAGCTCAGTGGGGACTCTGCTTCTCCCTCTGCCTCTCCCCTGGCTCATGCTCTCTCTCTCTCTGTATCCCTCTGTCTCAAATGAATAAATAAAATCTTTCAAAAAAAACTAAAATTAAAAAAAAAATGTACCATCTGGTGGCAGACGTTGATCATGGGTGAGGCTATGCATGGGGGGCAGAGGGTATGTGGGAAATCTCTCCATCTTCCTCTCATTTTGCTGTGGACCTAGAACTGCTCTAAAAAATAAAGCCTTTAAAAGAAAAAGAAGAGGGAAGGAAGGAAGGAAGGAAGGAAGGAAGGAAGGAAGGAAGGAAGGAAGGAAGGAAGGAGGAATTGGGGGAAGGGAGAAAGGGAGAGGAGGAAGGGAAGAAGGGAGGAAAGGAAAAGAAAACTTGAAAGAGAACATGGCATCAAAAATGCACCTGGCTGGCACAGTTGGTTGAGCGGCCGACTCTTGGTTTCAGCTCTGGGTCATGATCTCAGGGTCATGAGATGGAGCCCTGCATTGGGCTCTGCGCTCAGTGGGGAGTCTGCTGGTTCCTCTCCCTCTGTCCCTGCCCCACCCCCCACCCCCCACTGCTCGCACTCTCTTTCTCTCTCAAAAATAAGTAAAGAAATCTTCTTTAAAAATTCCCTCTACAGGGGCGCCTGGGTGGCACAGTCGTTAAGCCTCTGCCTTCGGCTTAGGGCGTGATCCCGGCATTATGGGATCGAGCCCCACATCAGGCTCCTCCACTATGAGCCTGCTTCTTCCTCTCCCACTGCCCCTGCTTGTGTTCCCTCTCTCGCTGACTGTCTCTATCTCTTCAAATAAATAAAAATAAAATCTTAAAAAAAAAATCCCTTTACAAGCTTTCAGAAGATCATAGTGTATGGGTACGATTTTGTGAAGATCAAATCCTTTCCAGTCAATCATACTGGGCCTCCTGGGAGTTCAAGAGGGAGTGATGGCACCTTGCCTTCTGGAATGAGAGAGGATCTTCCAAGTGTCCTGTCCCTGTGGAAAGGCAGTGTGATACAAACACAGGAGGCGGTTATGGCGTCTATATTACTATTATTATTGAACTGAATTGTCTTTGAGAAATTGTTCTAAGAGGAACATTAGACTGAGGGAGTGAATTGCTTCTTCAAATTTCTTCTTTAGAGAAATCGGGCTTCCAGTGTTTGAAGACACAGAGGGAGGGGTCTGGCAGCCACCTCAGCTGGCAGATCCCTTGTACCCTAATCTTCACAGAGAACCAACCAGAGCACTGGGCGTCTGACCTTGTGAGAACTTGGGTAGAACTAAATTTGCCAGAACTCTCTTCAGAAAGGATCAAAATGAATATTGTACTCTTCGCATCAAAGCTTTTCCGAGGAGCCCCAAGCAAGAGCCATTTTCCTGCCCATCCAGAGTCACTGCCTTTCATGTGATCAGCGCAGATTCTTAAACACCCATCTTCATGAATCATGGTCAGACCGAAGGCAAGAGGAGCAGTGGCTTCCCTCAATCCTCCTTTGACTGTGTTCATCTCTGAGGACACTCCCTTCACCCATCATGCCCAAACTACGACTGCACGTGGCTTGTATGCAATTCAAATCTCACTGACCCCTTCGTTGTCGGGCGATGAGGCGTTCTGGAGGAGTCAATGTGCTGTGTGATTTAGGTTTTACCCCTTAGAGCAAGGAATCATAAAAAATAAACAAGGAGACTGGGTGTATTGCATACTTTGCTGCTGAAATAAAAAGAGCACATTTCATACTTGAAATTTTATGATTCAGGCCATCTTCTTGAATAAGAAGTATATTGTAGGGTAGTAATTCATATGCGGTAGGTAATAAAAGGTTAAAAGTAGTGGTGATTTCTGCCTCTCTGACCGATGCCCTTAGCGTAACTTGATTTCTGGGGCATTACCTGCTATTAAATTATTTTCTGTGTGTCTGCCACAGGTTATCAGGGTTCATGGAGAATTGTTAAAAAGACATGGCACAAGTAACAAGCTCCATTTCAGAAATTAGAAATTGTGTAATTAGATCCTGGCATAATTCTGACCAAGGAGACCTGAATAAATGTTCTCTCCATATAATACATAATGTGTCTCATATATATAATATATATGTATTAAATATATATAATGATGGTGGTGGTCATGAGATCAAAAGATGGTGTATCAGTTAAGATTCTTTGGTGTAAGCAAGACAAACTACCTCTGAGTTACTCAAGCCAGGAAAGGGATATATTGGAAGAATTCTAAGTAGGGCCCAGTGGTGAAGTTTTTGCTGAACCCCCAGGCCTGGGCAGGACTTGAATGAGGGCTGCCAGGAGTCTAGAATTCTGGCACTCCATGACCCCACGGCAGTCACTTCCGTTGCCTGTGTGTCTCCACTCAAGAGTCAATTCCTTAGGAAAGAAACTATCTCTTTGGCTCATCTGGGGTCATGCATCTATCCCTGAGGCCACGTGGGTACAACCCTGTGACGAGCAACCTCATAGAAATCACAGAGAATGAAGAAGGGGGGATTTTCCCCAAAGAAAGGAATGTTGGGTAGAAAAAAACAGAGTTCCACTAGGGGTAGCTCCACTAACCTGATCTACACAGTCATATTCTCTAGCCATTGGTTGTTCCTGGTTTCGTATAAATGTGGCTTCCTGTCCCGAGAGTTTGTCTGCTCTCCCCTGAGAGGCCATGGTGGGCAGAATACACCTTCTCCCTAGGGCACCTCCATGCCCTAATCCCCAGAGTCCATGAATGGGGGTCTTTGCAGATGTGATTAAGGTTATGGACTGTAAATACAGAGATTAACCTGGCTTATCCAGGCAAGCCTAATGTAATCACATGAGTCAGAGGGGTGCCTTGGAAGTGTTAGACACATTCTAAGCATGAACCCAGGGAACCCAGTCCCTGTCGCTGGACGGGAGTCACATAGAAAGCACAAGGAAGAGTTTGAGCAGCCTCTAGCAGGATCTCTAGCAAAGATAAGCCTCTGGCTGACAGCCAGCAAGGACACAGGGACCCCAGTCCTGTTATCGTAGGGACTTAATTTAGCCAACAACCTGAATGCGCCTATAAGTGGGTTCATACCCAGAGCTTCCAGAAAGGAACTCAGACTTGCCAATCCCTTGTGTCAGCTTATGAGACTCTAAACAGAGGACCCAGATGAAGTACTCTGTACCCAGAATTCTGACATACAGAACTGAGTAATAATAAATTTGTGTTGTTTTAAGCCACTAAATTGATGGCATTTTATGACGGCATCCATACAAAACCGATACAGAGGCCATACAGATGTCTCACCTACTGCAACTGAATACCAGCATCTTATGATTTTCTTGGGGATTATCTGGGCAGATAAGCTCTCTAGGCTTAGCTACCTGACCATAATTCTTCTTTTCCATCTTCAGCAATAACAACAACAAAAACCAACAAAAAGTATTCATTGAACAACTACTATGTGATAGGTACATTAGCCATTACAGCATATAATCCTTACCCTCCCCCCCAAAATCCTCCAAAACCCATTATACAAATTACATTTTTTAAGGCTATTTATTTATTTATTTGAGAGAGAGAGAGCACGAGCGGGGTTGGAAAACGCATTGAAAGTTGCAGCCAAATCTCAATTCTCCTTGGTTTTCAGTTTGCAAGGGCTCTCTTGGGTCTGCGCCGTGCAGGCACGGTCTCCCCAGCTGTCAGGAGTATGTGGAGGATTTTTCTCCACCTCTCTGTGGCACACTTTCATTTTTGCAACTTCCCCATTGGATTTATGGCTCACTCCAACTAAGAGCAAAATCCTGGGCTAGCTAAGTCCCAGGGTTATCCTTGTTCACTCCCAGCTGAGTCCTCCACATTTAGCCAGCAAAGCCACAGACGCCTACCATTCTCACCTGAAGCTCCAGCAGTTTTTCAAGAATAAAAGCTTCTCAGTTTGTGGTCTGCCTTTGGTCAATGTACAGTGCTTTGAAACAGTTGTTCTTGACATTTTTTCCCCAATGTAATGCTTGCTTTACGGAGGAGTCACGGGCCTTTCCCACTGCCATGAGCAGAAGCCTCTCCTCCCCTCATCCCTCCCAAGAGGCCGATGTGGAGGCACCAGGAGACACCCACTGCTGTCCTTTTCCCTGACCACACCAGCCCCAGCTGATGTCTATGCTTTTCAGAGTCATGCCCCAGAATCTTCTCTCTTTCCACGTTTCCCAGCTCTGCCCTGGGATAGGCAAAATGGAGGGTTTTGGAGCCTGAATCCATTTCTGTCGTATGCATATTATCTAATATCGGAAAACATACAAGTCTGGAGGCCCAAGCTCTGGCTTTGACTGTCACTCTGTGTTTTTCACGGCAGTTAGTGAACCATAACTGCCCCCAAATACTTTGGCTTTCAGACTATTGGGGCCAACATTCTCAACTGGGTATCAATTTACCATTGCATTTATATGAAAGAACAAGAAAGAGCTTTCTTGTGTGTGCGTGTGTGTGGTTTTTTTCTACTCGAGCCTCATTCTTTGTAGCTGAGAGCTTAGCCAGAATATTTCAGCTGCTGCTCCTCTATATTCTTGCTGCATTACTCCTACATTAATATCTCCTTTTGGAACTCAGAAAATAAAGGAAAACAACAGCCCTTCCTGGCAATGGATGTGAACGTCATCTAGTGAGGTGATGGAGTTATTGCAAGGTGATTATGAATCTAAATGCCATCCAATCGTACATAGTCTGAATAAATAATATGGGTACAACTACTTTCAAATGCATGCACATCCCTATTGTGCAGTGCTAGTATTTTCACAGTCGCCAGGATTATGGGACATTTTCACTAACCCTGGATATTGAGTCTACAGCTTCTGTATCACACTGGAAGCAGGGAGGGCCTATAAAATTTATTGATGTTAGGAAGTATTCCTCATCCTCAAAGAGACTGGGAATCCCGGCTCCAGGGAAACTGGTTCTGTGGCAGAACAGCATCTCTTCCCTTTGGCCTAGGGAGGGGCAATATCAGAGACGGCAGATTCCTCCACCACCACTCCTGGCTCATGCTCATGACATTGGCCAGCTGTCTGGTGTGGTGCCTTTGTGAAATAGGCAAGTTACTGCTCTGGGAATCTGAAGACTCAGCTTCTACTCCATATGCCATTAAATTGCTTGAAAATCTTGGAAAATCTTCATTTTCTTAAGCCTCTGCTCCTTCATCTATAAAACAATATTGCTAAATGATGTCCAAGACCCTTGCCAGCTTAGCCTTCTTTGACTCAACACATCGTAATTATAGGCACCTTGCACACGCCTTCCTGTTCATAAACTGCAGGATGGCCACAGGCCTTTTACAGACAATTGGATTTCCCGGCTAAGTGCCAACATCCTCTCTTGGCTACTGACCATAAAACACACTGCAGCTCAGGGTACAAGTGGCCGACAGCATCAGGGCTCAGGTGGAGGAACCCACAGAGCCTCACCTCTCTGAACAACAGCCACCGTTTACCCAGCACTCACCATGTGTCAGGCACACAAGAGAAGCACGTTCGGGCTCTTAAGTCAGTTGATGCTCGCAACAATCTTAAAAGGTATCCTGTTTTTCTTCCCCTTTTACAGGTAAAGAAACTCCAACCTTCATCTGGACTGATTCTGCATTATCTTTGCATCTTTTAGATCATCTTCCCCATGCAGAGAAATGAGGAATATATTTGTTCTTAGGACATAATTCATAGACACATAAGCCATCATCATCATCTGGGTCCCCATCATGAAACACAGCAAGATTCAGGGAAGAAGATAAAAGGGTCATTTAGCTATTACCATTTGAGATTTCCTTCTCTGAGACAACTCTCAAGTATCTATATAATTATCCTTAACTCTCACTGGAAGCAGGGGAGAGTTAGGTGATTCAATGTTTATCACTCTTTTTCATCAATCTTACAACAGAACACCTCAAACACTGAGGAAGGCTTACACTGGACAAAGCACTTGGCAGCTAGAGGGCTTCATTCACAAGAGAAATCGTGGCTTCTGCAACTGAGTCAACCAGCCCATCTGTAACCCTTTTCCTAACTCTCTCACCAGTACTCAACCCTAAGAAAACTGGGCTTACCCTACACACACTAAATTAGAACAAATATAAGCAAACAATGATAATGCACAGAGTTGGTGACATTACCATGAAAAGCCATCCTTCATATAGAATTTATATATATATATAACTGTAGGTTGGTACAAAACTTTGGCAAAGCAACATGACCAAACCAAACAGTAACGTTCAGCAATTCCACTCCTGAATGTCTATCCCTAGAAAACCTATCGATAAAAACAAGTCACACATGAAAATGCCCATTGCAGCATTATCTGCAATGGCAAAATATTGGAGCCAACATAAACACACACACACACACACACACAGAAAGTCTTTCAGTATTCACTGAACACCTATTATGTGCCAGGCACTATGCTAGACCCCAAAATGAATACAAGTCCTTGAGGAGTGTGCTGAATATTGAGGTTATTTTGTTTTGGTTTAGTTTTGCCTATTTACTTTCAACAGTTGGTTGAAAGATTGGGAGGCTGGAAGACTGGGAACTATATGACATCCAGGATCCTGACTATGATTTGCATTCTGCCAACAAAATGTGTCTGCATGAGATTTGGAAGGTAGAAGGGAGACAAGAAGACATATGATTCTTCCTCCAGCACCCATGGTGCCCTCATGGGCCTTATCACATGTGGGTTTTTGCAGAAACCAGCAAAACTCTTGCCAACCACTCACTTGGGTGTTGTGGGGCAGCTGGGACTATTAGCAGCATTTTCCTGCTTTCTGACCTCTGCTCTGAGCAGTACTTCCTGATTCTCTGAAAATCAGACTTGAACCTGAAAGTTAAGGAGACCTACCCCCTACCCCCACCCCTGCTGCTAATTTTCATTCCTCCACCCTTGGTTTTGTAAGCACCTAATTCGCTGTGTTAAATCCCTCTCTGATTAAAATTCCTAGAGTAATATATATTTTCCTTGATCCCTAACTTATTGCAGAAAGATGGTAGTCTAGAGTAGCACGGTCCAATAGAAAAATAATGCAAGTCACAGATGTGAGTCACATGTGTAATTTAAATTTCTTAGTAGCCATATTTTAAAAATAAAAATAATCAGGGGCACCTGGGTGACTCAGTCGGTCAAGAGTCTGCTTTCCCCTCAGGTCACAATCCCTGGGTTCCGGGATCAAGCCCCAAATGGCATGGGGCTCCCTGCTCAGCGGGGGAGTCTGCTTCTCCCTCTCCTCCTGCCCTTCCCCACCTCCCCCTACTCATGCTCTCTCTCTCTCACTGTGTCCTTCTCAAATAAATAAAATCTTTTAAAAAATAAAAAATAAAAATAATCAGGTGAAACTAATTTAATAATACATTTTATTTAACCCAATATATCCAAAATACTATCATTCTAACATGTAATCAATATCAAAATCTTAATTAGAGCATTGACTTTTTATACTGTCTTCAAGATACAGCATGTATTTTATCACTGTGTCACTTCTCAATTCACACTAGCCACATTTCAAGCACTTAATGGCCACAGGTGACTAGTGGCTCTCGTACTTTGTAACACACATCTGTACAAGAAACTATGGCATGGTGTGATGGCAGATCATTTCAATGAACGCTGAGGTTTGGCAGGGGAGCTGGTTTCTGCTACTGTGGCAGGCTCATCTCTCCCCCTGCTCCATTAGGTGTCTGTCAGGTGAGCCCTGGTTCTCCCAGATGGGATGGAAGGCAGCCTCTCAGGCGGCAAAGACCCGAAGCTCGGTGAGCACCCCCAAACTACATAAAACCCCGACAGGCCAGAAGGGGCCAGGTCCAGGGGGCAGGGGGGCGAGGGTCTGCCGGGGGCCGGGGCGAACTCAGTTGTGAGGCAGGAACGCGGGTGGGGGCGCCGACCCACGTAGCTCTCTGCTGAGACAGCGGACAGGCCGGCTGAGCTCCCAGCTCGGGCCCGCCGAGAATGGTCGCCGGACAGAAGGGAGTCAGCAGGGCTTGTTTGCAGAGGTGCTGGGCTGGCCATGACAGCCTCGAACAACCACCTTCCTTCCCGCCGTGCCCAGCAAGCATGAGCAACCGAGACCCCGCTCTGGAGACCAACAGTGAATGTGCGGCAGGCAAGAACAGATGGGAGGCTGGATTCTAGAAGGAGCGGCAGTCACCAAAGTCGGGGCGAGCCAGGATGGAGGCCCGTGGGGTGTGGAGCACAGGCACAGACGGAGAGCAGCTGCAGAGCCCGCAAGGAGAACGAGGGCAGGGGCAGGGGTGAGTGTGGAAGGGCCTGGGCGTGCCTGCCTGAGGTGAGGAAGGGCTGGGGTGAGGGGGGTGGAGCGCCTGCGTCCCTGCTGCCGCCTCTCCTCTGGTGCCATCCTGAGCGAGCTGCACCCGACGACGCGCTGTCACAATAACACAGCTGATTTGTGAGCTCTTCCCACACGGCCCGCGGCGCCCCGAACTCTGCACACACTCCCGATCGAACCCTGCCCGAAGCCCTGGGAGGGAAGTGCTGTGATGAGCCCCATTTCCTAGGTACGAAAACCGAGGGCCTCGGGACCTTACCTGAGGACATGTACTTAGGAAATGTTGCAGCTGCGATTCAAACCCAGAAGCTCGAACCCGGAGCCTGGCGCATAATCGCGGGGCTGTGCCGCTCCCCTGAGTTTGCTGACTTGACTGGCCCTGGAAAAGGAGCCATGCAAAGGCAGGGGGTAAACTGTCAAAACCCAACTTGGCCAAATTCGCCAGTAGTGTGTGGAGGTCGGACCCGGGGAGGGGACGGTGGAGAGCAACAGGGACGACCCTGTCACCGGGGCTAGAGGCGCCCTCTGTTCACCTTCCAGAAATGACCCCGCCCACAGAGACCTGGGCTGGGGGGCGGGGGTGGCCGGCGCCGCGGTGCTTCTGAGAGAAAGGAATCTTTCTTAGGTGCGAGAAGGTGCTGTTACCATGGCGACCGCAAAAATCTTGGCCCAATCCTAGGGCAGTAGCTTGACTCCTAATTCAGAGAGGCTTTTTTTCTCCACCACAGCAGCCTTGCACAAAGGGACAGTGTCTTTTGAGCCGGGCTCAAAATCTAAACAGATGAACCGCAAATGCCCGGAGGCCGATGAAAAGCCCCGTGCAGAAGGTGAAGCGCCCTTTCATAGCTGACAGTGTCCCAGCTGGGGCTCAGCGCGGATTTACCAGGGAGGCTGCCAGAATAAATACGACACCTTTGGGACAGGCTCCGCGTGCCCGTTGTGGGCTTCCTGCAGCAGCCTGCGGTTGGACCCTCACAATGCTGCCTTTTTCCCGACCCGTCAACCCTCATTGATCGGACCAGAGTACGCCCTGGCAGCTGTGGGTGCTTTCCCACTCGGCCTCGCTCAGTCCTGCCTGCAGCTCAGCATATTGCTGAAAACCTCCAGTTTAAACAGAGGCTGGGTTTGTCATGCCTCTCCAATGATGGCGCACTCATTCTATGAGAATTCTGGGCCAACAGGAGGAATCCAGATGCCACCACCTTGTCCGCAGGGCTACTTGTTCACTGCCCCCCGCCCCCGCCAGGCACACATCCCTGTACTATATACACACCTGGCAGAAAAGCCCCAAGTCCTAGGATCAGCAAACCCACCGCAGGAGCTCCCCTTCCTCATGGGGTTGACCCACCACCACCAGGCCATGGCCTCCCCAGACATTGTATAAACCAGGTCCTGCTTTTCGGTCTTTTACCCCTGCACTGAGGAGCCAACAGAAGTACTTAACGCCTAGAATGGAAAAAACAAAAACAAACACATAAAAAACCCTGCCCAAGTCTTAACGTTTCCTGTACCTCAGAAGGGGTCAAAAATAGTAAAGCCAACTAGTTAGAACCCCAAATAGTAAAGCCAACTAGTTAGAACCCCCTGACAACAGGTTCCATATGCTTGATGTTTCCTTTTATATTTCAGTCATGCAAGAATTATTGAAGCATTAAACGGAATTCTAAATAGGTGCAAGAAAATCTTTATCTCATTTTTGGATCCCAATGCAGTAAACTACTTTCATTTGTCTGCATTCAGCCGCTGTTGTGTTTTCATCTTTCCAGAGAACGTTTATCATCATATCTCATCTGAAGTTTAACTAAGCACACGGAAAGAAGAGAGCAGGCATTATTAACCCCCATTTTAGAAAAGAAGGCTGGATGACCTAATCAAGGTGAGGGGCTCAGCTGTTCTCTCAAGGTCAAGACCAGAGTACAATCTCAGCAAGTCTAGATCTAGGGCTCTGTCCAACTTTCGAGAATCTCATGTACCAGCAGGCTCATGCCCTGGGTTGAACCCAGCCTGAGTGGATTAGGGAGATAAGTTTTCTTTCATAATCTGTAACCGTGATTGCAACTAGGAAGGAGAACAAGGCAGCTGAAGCCACAGGTAAGGGGAAGATTTCCTTTCACTGTTTACCCTTCTGTGCCTTTGAATCATGTAACGTATACGTGACCCAACTACTCAGAAAATAATTAACATTTAATTTTAAATGTTAGTTTAGATGTAATTTAAAATTCAAATGTAATTTTAAATTTCCTTTTAGAAATCAACATTATCTTACCCCCAAATTAATGGAGTTGAAACACACGTTGTGATTATTGTGATCCTTAAGTCTTGTGAGAGCCACGCCTGGATGGGCCCACAGCCAAGTTCACAGGGAACAGACTTAGACGAGAGATGCTGGCCACAATCACCCCTCTACACCCAAAGCTGCATCACTCAGTGGAAATAAAATAGCTAGCTTGCAGTTTTCTGTGTTCGTGAAGGAAAGTCATGGGGTAGGTAGGTACTTTAAAATGTGAGTAAAGATTAAAAGTTACATCTAATTTATAGTTCGCATTGGAATGTGTTTGCACACTTTGGAATATGGATCTGTTTTATCCCATGAACTTACAACACTGCAAACTAAATAAACCCAAAACACTGAAATATTGGGCAACTGTCCATATTTTCTCTCTGTATCTGTTAGAATGCTTTTGGCTACAAGAAACAAAAATCCTGGCTGAAACTGACTTAGACAATATGGAAATTTTCTGTCACAAAACTGACGGACCACAGGTCAGGGTCTCAGGGTTTGTCGATCTAGCAGCCCAGCAATGCCATCGAGGTCCCAGGTCCTTCCAATGTTCTGCGTTGCTTGTTCCCAGGACTGGCTTCATCCTCGGCAATATGGCGGCAGGGCTCCAGACATTGTCTCCAGACACGACAGATTCAAACAAAAAAGAGAGGAACCACTTTGTTTTCATAGAACAAGGAAGCCTCTCAGAATTCTCCCACCTCTACCCCACCCCTAGACATCACTACATGCCTTACTTCATCACCTGCCGTTCTAGAACCAATCATTAGCCTGGGGGTGGGGTGGGGAAGAGGTGGGGAGTAACTGCAAGGCGCTGAGGCTAATCAGAGGGAAGGGAATGGACGTTGACCAAACACAACAGCCACTACATACACTGTCCTTCTCCCAAGAAGCCCCTCCCTGCAGTCACTTGGTGAGAGGTATCACAGGAGAATGCACGGAGGGTTTTGACTAATCGTGAGCATCTGTTTACATAAAGATGCATGACTCCCACCTCCTTCCTTCCAGGTTTACTCCTACTGAGACGTGGTGAGAATCTATGTGTTTTAGTTTCAGGTTCCTTCTACCTGTGTACTCTATGTGATAGAAATAAGTATAAACAAAGATAATACTCACATCACTAAAAGACAACTTAGACTGAGTAAGTGGGAGTTCAATAAGCCATTAAAAGCAAGATTCACCATGAGGGAACACCATAATAGTAAGCAGCCAGCCTATGTTCAAGGTGAATATGTCTATTAACATAGGTATTGCGTTCCTTATTGTCCTTCTCAGAAATCTATGTGAGCCAAAGGCATTTTTCAAGGCTAATGATCAAATGAAGTGTGTAGGGTACAGGTGTCAGGGAAGAGTCTCATTGACTCAAATGTTCCTTGTGCAGAGGTCTCACCCTTGGCTACTGCACCTGCCCCAGCAGCTCAGAAGTGGACACTCAGGGAGTGTTCTCATTAAAGGTATACGAACCCGCAGCGGAAAGGATGGATTGATGTCACTAACTTGCTGCGATAATAACCACCTCGGCTGTACAAAGCCCCAGTTGGAGGTTAAGAAGAGAAATTGCCTACAAGCAATTTACACAGAGCAGCTAAGAAATAAAACAGTGTCAGATGGGCCACTGAAAACCAGCGTGGGAATCTGTTTCTTTTCTTTTTTTTTTTTTTCTGGAAAGAAACAGAAGGTACAGCCACTGGCTACATTTATTTTTGGAGCAGGGAGAAGGGAAAAAAAGATAAGTAGATAGAAAAAGATGTAGACATATGGACTGATCTGATTCAGCACTGGAGAAAAACATCCATCTCAGCATGTCAGGGTTACGAAGGGCCATACACTTGTGACATTGCCATCAGAAATGCACAGCTTAATAGCAGAAAGGGCAAGAATGCCAGGATGGGATCATTCTAGAATCAAAAATTGAAAAAAGCAAATGCCTAATTTATCTTACATCTTACACAGCCACACTGCGTTCTGGAGCAGTGTTGCTCAGGCTTCGTGAATCACCTGGGGACCTTGTACAAATGCAGATTCTCACACAGGAGCTCTGGAGTGAGGTCTAAGATTCTGTACTTCTATCAAGCTCCCAGATGATGCCAATACTGCCAATCTGGGGACCACACTTCGAGTAGCCAGTTTCTAAGCTTCTATGACAGAGCATAGGGTTCATTTGAGTTAATGACTGGTATGGCTTTGATGTCGTTTTAAGATGTATAAATGTTGGGTGCAGTCAGAGGACCGTGTGACTTGATCTCAAGGTCATGAATTTGAGCCCCACATTGGGAGTAGAGATTATTTAAATCAAAAGAACTTTTTTAAAAAATGCAAAAAAAGATGCATAAGTGTTACAACAAAAAGGATAACTTAAAAAGATAACAGGAATTAATATCCAGATCATATAAAGAATTCCTACAACTCAACAACAATTAAAAAAAAAACCACAATTTTAAAATGGGCAAAACATGAATAGACATTTCTCCAAAGAAGATATATAGATGGCAAATAAGCCTATGAAAAGATGTTCAACATCACTAATCATTAAGGAAATGCAATTAAAACCACAGTGAGATACCACTTCACATCTATTAGGATGGATATTATAAAAAAGAAGTAAATATCAAATGTTGACAAGAATGTGGAGAAATTACTGTGCCTTGCTGTTGGGAATGTAAAATGATACAGCCTCTCTGGAAAACGGAGTATGGCAGTTCCTCAAAAAATTAAACATAAAGAGGATTCTGGGAAGATGGCCGGGTAGGAAGGACCAGGAACTGGTCTCCCCAAGTAGACAACAATTGCACTGGCAGAATCTATCTGATACAACTATTTTGGAAACTCTGGAGTCTATTGAAGGTTTGCAACTTCAGACTTAGATAACAAATGGATGAATTTCAGTCAATTTCAGCTCTTAGAGCAGTAGCAGCTACCCATTCCTCACCCCAGGAATGCAGCAAAAAGCTTTGCGTGTGTTCCTGGAGCAACCTACACACAGCTTGCTGGAGTCAGGGTAGGTGAAAAGAACCCTGTCCTTCAAACATCAACGGCCTGTGCTCTGATTGCTGATTGCTGCTTCTGACCAGAGGGGAGGACAAAGAGGCAGGCAGCTATTGCAGGTTCTCCTGCCCTCCTTGCTCCAAGCCCCTCCCCTTCCAACTAAAGTGACTTCCCAGGGATTTCAAGTGTTGACATCCTTCTCCCCCCCTTTATTTTTCTCTTTTTCCCCTCTTGGGAGTCAGACTTTAAAAAATTTAGAGAAAATTATAGAATTACCGTATGATCCAGTAATTCCACTTATGGGTATAGACCCAAAAGAATTGAAAGCAGGGTCTCAAAGAGCTCTTTGTAGACCCATGTTCATAGTGGCATTATTCACAGTGGCTAAAACATGGACGCAAACTCAACTGTCCATTGACAAATGAATGGACAAGCAAAACGTGGTATGTACATACGATGAAATATTATTCGGCCTTATAAAGGAAGGGAATTCTGCAATTTGTTACAACATGGATGAACATTGAGGACATTATGCTAAGTGAAATAAGCCAGTCGCAAAAAAGACATACTGCTAATTCTACTCAAATGAAGTACTGGAATAGTCAACTTCACAGAATCAGAAAATAAGATGGTGGTTGCCAGGGACTAGAGGAGTGGTGGAACGGGGAGTTTGTGCTTTATGGGTGTGGAGTTTTAGTGTGGGAAGATGGAAAGTTCTGGAGTTGGATGACGATGATGGTCGCACAACACCGTGAACATACTTGACACCACTGAACTGTACAGCTAGAAGTAGTTAAAATGGTAGTTCATGCTGGATGTATTGTACCTCGACAGTTTTTTAAAGTCAGCTTAATTTCACCATCTGGTTTCCTAGATGAAGAAGGTAAGACAAAGGATTACTGTGAGAGAACCAGCAGAGGGGCACAGCTGGTTGGTGATGGAGACCAGATGGGACCCCTGAAATTGAACTCCCCATTCCATGTTCCGTGACCTTAGAATTCTGACACCGGGCTGATCTGGAATGAGGTACAGATGCAAAATGGTATGGAGAAAAAAGAAGAAGAAACCTAGATTCTAAGCATAATTCTGCCACTCGTGGCTGTGACGCTGTAGATGAATACTTAACTTTCCTAGGATTAGACCTCTTGTCAGTAAAATGCGGAGACTGACAACATTTTCACCAGTAAAATAAAGAAATTGACTCCCCAAATATTTTACTTGCAATACTAGTCTCAAGAGAGATCTGTGGGGGCAGGGGATACAGTTTTGTAGGCGATTATTTGGGAACTGCTGCAGACAGGATGTCCCTCTTAAGTAGTCACAAAGCGCATCAGCATAGTAAAGGCTCTGGAAAGTTCTATAGTAAAGAAATTTGTTCATTTTTTTTGTCTTTACCCAGTTATCTTACTTTGGGCTCTTGAAGCAGAAGCTGAGACAGGATTTGAGTGCAAGTAATTGATTTGGGAAATGAAGGGAAACACAGCAAGGAAATTGGGAAGCAAGACAGAGACAGGAAGGCAGCCTTGAAGAATGCATTAAGATGGCTCCCCGCGGGGGCAGCTGGAATGCAGTCCCATGGGAAATTGCAGGAGCCAGTTTGAGCACACGCCTCAGTTATCCCACCTGAGGGGCCAGGCTGCTGGGAGGTTTGTATGCTGACGCTCACTAGTCAGAGATTAAGGGCTGCTTCGGGTGGGTGTCAAGTTCCTGGCACCCGTGGCCCATTATGTGAGGGCAGATCGGCCTTCCATGGTTTCAGGAAGGGCCTTAGACATACAGACAAGAGTTGTGGAGTCTTGTGCTGAAGCGGGACACCAACAGCATCTGCTACATCCAACATTTCTCAATCTTCTGTGGCCATGGAACGCCTCCTCCCTTATTTCTGAACGCCTAAAAATATCCGGCAGAACTTTGGGAAACAATCCCTTCTGGTTCTAATGTTCTAATGTGCTCTGATTTTAAGTTACTTAAAAATTACTTAGGGTGCCTCTTCAGAGCTGAATGGCCATTCTATTTCTGAGCCTTGACCTTACTCTCACAGGCTAGGCAAGGCTGGCCTCCTGCCAGGGCCGGTGGAGAGACAGACTCTGTCCTGGAGAGACAGACTCTGTCCAGGCCTGGCAGGTGGAAATCCCAGAGACTGTCATCCGTCAGATCCATAGGAATCTGTTTCTTAGGCTTTCTTCCCTAAAGTGATGGAGAGCTGGCAATCTCATCTTTAAACACACCCATGCCTTTGAAACACAGAATTCTAGTCTAGGTTCCCAAGTTTGCACATTTGATTTTATTTTTTCCAATAATAAACTGACCACCTAAAATATTTTCTTGGGCATCTGGGTGGCTCAGTCAGTTAAGCGTCTGCCTTTGGCTCAGGTCATGATCTCAGGGTCCTGGGATCAAGCCCGGAATCGCATTGGGCTCCTTGCTCAGCCGGGAGTCTGTTTCTCCCTCTCCTTTCTGCTCCTCCCCCTACTCATGTGCTCTCTCTAAGTAAATAAAATATTTTTTAAAATTAAAATATTTTCTTGTGTTCAAAAGGAGAAATCTGTCTGAACCTATGGAAAGTTTGAGGTCAGAGATTAATCACTCAGGTATAATATCATGACAGTTCGTAATGAAGAAAAGAAAGAAGAACAACTCTTTAACCAAGAAACTCAGCCAACCCCTCCCGACAGATGGATTGTCTTTAAAGAAGCACTCTGACGAGCAGTCCCCCCACCCCAGTACTGCTGTCAGCGTTCTCTCTCCTAGCCAGGCAGTTTGAAGGCTTGCCTTGGGTGGAAAAAATTGCCTTGGCCTTGGTTCAAGTCTCTTCACTCTCTTTCGCTGACACGTCTTAAAAAGAAATCAAGAACCAGAAAGAATTAGAGGATTGCCTATTTTTTCCCCATTCAGAGGCTTTCCTGCTTCCAGGATTCATCTTGAAGTTCCACTTTTGATCTTTTCCCCTGCGCAAACAAATCAATAGTTGTGCGATTATACACATACCTGAACTGCATTTACAAAATATGAGTATTAATACCATTAATAATTAATAATTGATTATTAGCAAATGGTATCAACAGTGTGAATAAATATGTGTAGAAATACATGTGAAAAAATATATAAATATAATTTATAACTATGAATATGTGTTCGTGTGAAACAGAAAATCAGCCTATTTCTAAATACCAAATGCCAACATGAAATCCATTCACGTCAGTCCAGCCATGAGCCAAGCACCACGCTGAGGCCAAAGCAGACCCAACGCAGTGGATCTGCCGGTTCTGCAGGCAGAATAGGGTCAGATGCTGGCATTTGACTATGATTCAACCTCATACAGAAATGAATGACACAAACCCTGGGTTCAAGAGGTTTAGGGTTCAGAACAAGGACTTAAAAAGGTACAAGCAATGTGTTAAGGGGCTGTTGGGGGTAAGCAGAGAGATGCCCCAAGGAAGTCAAGTTCCAGCCTTTTATAAAAAATAAAATAAAATAGGGGATCCTCAGTTGGTTAAGCGTCTGACTTGAGCTCAGATCATGATCCTGGGGTTCTGGGGTTGAGCCCCACATTGAGCTCCGTGCTCAGTAGGGAGTCTGCTTCTCCCCTGTCTCTGTCCCTCTCCCCAGGCTCGTGCTCTCTCCCTCTCTCTCTGTCTCAAATAAATAAAATCGTGAAAAAAAAAGAAATTAAATTAAATATTTTGCAAGTATCAGAAAAATGAAAAACTCCCTCATAGTCCTACCCTCCAAAGATAATTTACATCATCAATAGTTTAGTGTATTTCTAGACTTTCCCTATATGTATGCTTTTATTTCTATTTATTTTTTAAGAAAATTTGTTCATACAACCCATATTGCTTTACAGTCTGGTTTTTTTCCCACTTAACTATGTATCTTGAACATCTTTCTGTGCTGTATCCATCTCATTCTTTTCAAACTGCAGCACGGGAGTCTGTTGGGAGGCGCTATAATTTATTTCACTCTCCCTCGTGAGTGGACAATCAGGTTGCTTCCACTTTTTGACATTTCGAACACGGTTGCAGTGACCATCTGTGAACTTAGATCTTTGAATCCTTAATATCAGTGTTTTCTAGCTTAAAACCCTAAAAGTGGAATCATTAAATCAAAAGCTACAAACCTTTTCCATCTTACGAACATTGTCAGATTAGAGGAAATGAATTTTATTTTATTTTTTTTTAAAGGTTTTATTTATTTATTCGACAGAGATAGAGACAGCCAGCGAGAGAGGGAACACAAGCAGGGGGAGTGGGAGAGGAAGAAGCAGGCTCATAGATGAGGAGCCTGATGTGGGGCCCGATCCCATAACGCTGAGATCACGCCCTGAGCCGTAGGCAGATGCTTAACCGCTGTGCCACCCATGCGCCCCTGGGAAATGAATTTTAAATTGGCCTTGGGGATCAGGAGGGAAAGGGGACTCTGGTTTTCAGACTGAAGTCAGTGCATGAGAAAGGATGCAGAGCTGTAGGAGTAAACAGCATGGTGATTCCTGTAACCTACAATTTAGGGCAGCGGCAGATGAGGCCAAAATGTAGTTTGGGGGATGATGGTGTTTGGAAGGACCAGGCAGCCACAGCGCCTCATTACTTCTCAGTTTCCATTCCTGTGATTTTTTTCTCAAACTCACACCCTTCATTGCTGTAGGTGACTGAGCTGTGATTGTGCTGAGGACAATGGCTGTGGCTATGGCCCTGTGTGAAGTAGGGTTTCTCTACTTAAGGGCAAGTCAGGGGGAGGGGAATTCCCCATCCCTTCAACCAATCCTGAGCCACCTGAGCACTGGCCCTTGGCTGCCCATCCGGACCCAGGTGGCCAGGGCGTGAATCCAGCTCCGATACTCACTCCCAGTGGGGCACCAGGCCAGCCCTCTACCTTCCCTGTGCCTCAACTGATAAGTGAAGATAATAATAGCCTTACACCCTGTCGTGTTGCCATGAGGATAACATGAGGTGGTCCCTACAAAGCCATCAGAAGAGGGCCTGGCACATACAAGAGCTCCAGGACTGTCAGTTCATGGAATGATTATTCTTCTGTGACAGGTCATCTTCAGCCCCTCTCCTCTCCAGCGACAGTGATCTGACACCTCTCACTGTGTGCAGAAGGGAAGAGCATGGGCTTCGGCAACCAATGGCCTCAGATGTAAAAGGAAGGTAACACAGTCTACCTTCAGGCTTGTTGCAAGATTCCAGATGAGCAATGTGAGGAACTATGTGAGGAACCTTGCACCCAGCTGCAACTCAATAGCGATTAGGTGGTAATCTTATTACTGCTGATGTCATCAGAAGTACGAATACGCTGGTATGCGCGTGTCTCCTTCGTCGTCAAGGGGCCTTATTAATTCCCTGAGCCTCTCTAAGGTGGTAGACAGAGCCAAAGTCCATATGCGATGTCATTGATCAAGCAATAAAGTAGGAAGTGTTTAAGGTGGACAAGCGCTGTTTGGAAATCATGGAGACAGTGATAGGAACAGAAGCGATGGGCTGTATTCCATGATGGTTAATTTTATGTGTCAGCTTGACTGGGCTAAAGGATATCCAGATAGCTGACAAACAGATAGCTGTTTCTGGGTGTATCTGTAAGGGTGTCTCCAGAAGAGATGAGCATTTGAATTAGTACACTGAGTAAAGAGACCACCTTCTCCAACGCAGGTCGGTACCATCCAATCCCAGAGCTTGAACAGAATGAAAAGATGGAAGAAAGGTGATTTTGCTCTCTCTGCTTGAGCTGAGACATCCATCTTCTCCTGCCTTTGGCCACCGGACATTGGCACTTCTGGTTCATCAGACCTTTGGACTCAGACCGGGATTCTTGGATTTGGACTTATACCATCAGCTTTCCTGGTTCTCCAGCTCCCAGAGGGCAGATTGTGGGGACTTCTCAGCCTCCACAATTTCATGAGCCTATTCTTACAATAGATATCCTTTTATAGCTCTCTGTCTGTATATATATCTCCACCATACTGGTGTTGTTTCTCTGGAGACTCCTGACTAATACAATAGACAGTAGAAAATAATACAGTAGACAATAATGAGAGCATTAACAGAGACAGATGGAAGCTTACATTCCTTTGGCTTGGAGGTTGTATAAAGGGTCTCCCCTTAAATCTGAAGGGAGAGAAGGTGTTGAGAGAGAAGGGAATGACCTCAGAAGCACAGACTTTGAGAGACAAAGCATATGTGGAGAGCAGCAACCTTTTAACGAGAGAACCTGAGCCCTGGGGTATACACAGGCTTTCCAAAGGTTATGTGGGCACAGGTGGTTCAAAGGGAATTAAGTTCCACTAGCTCCATTTCCATGCAAAGTCTCTTCTAGAATTAATATTCCTGAGAACATGTCTGTGGCCAAATGTCCTGGAGATTTTCCTTCCCCACCTTTCCTTTAACAAACACCCATCCCCCATTTTTAGCTATTATTTTGTTGTGATTGTTGACCATTCCCTAAGTGCATAGATTTTCTATATTGGGGCATGATTTTGCCCAGAGGGGAGTCTCGTAAGATTCTTATGGGGAGAGCAAGAAAAGGATGGGCTCAGTAAATGTCAAGAAACTGGGAGAGGTGTCCTAACCTCCTGTGTGTGATGAAAGATAGCCAGATCAGAGCTCCCATTACACTCCGTCCAATCCGTGTATCAGAAGGGATCCCAACACACGACGGGCTGTATTCTGTAATCAATGGGAAATTGTCAAAAACAATTTTTTAAATGAATTGCTTAGATGACATTGTGCTTTGAGAAAAAATGGCCCTGTATTCGGGAAAAAAAAAATCTCATTTTTTAAGAGAGGCAATTGCAGTAGCTAAATATTTGAATGTAGTTAAATATTTATAGATTCACAACGTTAAATATTCAGGTTACCTCTGTAGGCAGATGTTCCATATCATCAGTCATGGCCTCACAGATGCATGTATCTCTCATTACCTGCTTCTTTAGTTATTCTTTTAAGCCCTTTCAAGTCATCTAATTGCCCCAGCAGCCAGGACATTTTTATCAACTCCTGTTAATTAAAAGGCTTAGTTTCCAGTGCTCTGTGCCTAGAGCCAGAACTCATCAGGAATTCTTCAGCTTGGTCCTTGGCCCGCCCCACTCCCTACTTCCACTGCCACCACAGCAGCACCTCCAGCCCCATCCCTCACCTGTCTGCTCCTTGCTCCTTCTAAAGCTCCTACTCTCCCCCCCTCAAGTGGAAAAGAAAGGGGCAGGCTCTCCCTGTGGGTCTGCTTCCTCTGCAGGAAGCAGAGGACACAATTAGGGATTGTCCTATAAATCTTACAGCTTGGGTCAAAAGTAATAGGACAGAGCCCTGTCATCAACTTAATCATCTTCTGTGATCATACGTGACCCAGATGAGTCCGGCCCTTCATCCTTCTCCCCCTCATCCTCCCACCTTTCCTTAAAGTTAACTCCCAGAGAGAAGCAAAATGACATGCAAATACGGTCCACACAACCCACAGAGCTGCGGATCCCTGTCCCTGAGGTCCTTGGAACCACCCTGGGTAGTTCGTCTTCCTCCTCAGTTCTGCAAACCCGTGTCCTTCCAGTAAACCCCTTTTTTGTCTAAGCTGGATTGCGCTGCATTTCTGTTCACACATATAATAATGAACATGCATACAAATATATAATTTCTAATCCCTTATAATCCCATTGGTGGAACATCTAAGGGGCCTCGGTTCTGTTTTTCCAGAAAACACTAAAGCTGCTGCCAGGCACTGCGTGCCAGGAATGCACGGACGGATACCAGTCCATTCGCCACAATCAACAGACCTTTTGAGTCCCTGGTAGAAGTCACTGCCCCCATGAGTTTGCTATCCCAAGAGGGCACTCACCACTAATTTTGACGACTATCAGAGAAGTAAGAGAAGGACAAAAGTAAGAGAAGGACAAAACCCTTGCCACGATGGTTCAGGATTGGAGCAGTCACACCCCATCTGGAGACAGGGGAAAGGCTTTGTGAAAGAGGAGCTATCTTCACTGGGTACTGAAGGATAGCGAGAGATCCAGCCGCCAACATCCCGAAAAGGAGCATTCCAGCCAGAGGGCTAGACGTGAAAGCAGAACAGCCACCCAATGCAGGGTGAGCCGATGCAGGTAGGGAAGCTATGGCCACACCGGGTTGGAGCCTGCCTTGTGCGAAGCCAAAACAGCATTCTCTTAATTTGATAAACAACCGGAAGAAGTCACAAAATACTTCTGAGCCAAAGAATGACCCGATCTGAGCTACACTTTAAGAAGATTAATCCGGTGGCATTATGTGGGGTGATTTCAAAGGCAGAGAGAATGCAGGCAAGAAAGGCGAGGAAATCAGCTTAGGCAGCAGATAATGAAGGATTGAATTAGGACAGTGGGAACGGGAAGGAGGGGATTGATGGACGGAAGGCATAAGGCAGAGGTAGAAACTGACAGGATTTGACAACTGTAAGTATGAAATCTTTCACAAAAGTGTGTATCGTTCTTATTTGGTGTAACTTAGGGTAGTCAAGATTGTGGACCATCTGTCATCGATGCTAAGAAGTGAGACAGATTTTATCCCCATCGAAAACAGATTGTTGGACAGTCAGAGCCCCCGGGCTTACAGGGGGGTGCAGCAGGGAATATCACAGGGCCAGGCATTTCCAGGGCCAGCCACCGACGCAGAACAATGCCAGGGATCACACCAGGCTCCTATACCCCCAACACCTCCCAAAGCAGAACAGCCCCGTAGGTAGCTGAACTATCACTGCATTCACGAGCTGTCCAGGGGTCCAGCTGGGCTGCATTGCACTCAGAGACAAGCCTGCTGCACAGCGCCCCTTGGGAGCAGGCCCAGGGCTCAGGACAGGGACAGAGTATACGTAAGTTTTCGAGGACAGTGAGTGATGCTGCCTGTTTCTTCCCGGCACCCCCAGCACCCGGCATACAGCCAGCCTACATATAGATGCCCAATAACTGAATGCATTAGGATTTCCAGAACGTCCAACGCTACTGCGGAGACCCCCACAGCTGCCAGCCCTCTCCGCTGGCAGCCCCCCCTCCTCTTCTGAAGCACCCCAGAAAAACTGAGCTTCCCATGGCTTCAGCCGCAGGCTAAGAGGTGGCAGAGCACGCCCCCCACCACAGCGGGGAGCAGAAGTGGGGAGGAGAGAGGGCTGGGAGAGGACGGGTTTGCAGAGATAGGAATCCAACGCGGCCCACCCCCACCCATTGGAAGGCCATAACAGGCACTCTCTCGGGAGTAGACAGATCTAGTGAATACATTAAATAATCATTTTTTAATTTGAGTCGGTAAAGCATTTGGGAATAGCAACAGTGTGAACAGCCCTCACAACCCAATAACATTGCAGGCGGCCACCGCAGTGGCTGCTTATCTCAACACTTTCTCCCCCCTTATCTCTCTATTGCTTCAAGCCATGATTTGATGAATCTCGGTGCCAGGAAAAAACAAAACTTATTAAAATTATGCTGTCAAACTGTTGTAATTTTCTTTTCTCTTGCTCTCAGCTGTTAAAAAAAACAACTGTTCCCTCCCCAGCCCTGGAGCCCTCAACTTGGAAACAATACCGGTCTCAGGTCCTTCTGTTTCTCTCTTGCACAAACAGCAGGGTCTCGTGTAATAAGGGGGGTTCTACAGAGGTCCAGAGAGAGAAATCACTTGTTGTCTCCCCCCTTCGCTGACTATATGTGGGTTGTCATTACATACGTGTGAGGCATTTTGAAATTGAGAAGTTATAACGATCAGAATTCTGCCCCCCACTCACACTCACGCACACACACACACACACACACACACACACACACATTCAGGCAAAAAGCCTTGACCTCTATTGGGCTGTGGTCATGTCGATGACCATGGCCCTGCAGACGACCTCAATGGAAACTTCTCAGGAACTTCTGAAGCGATCCTGCATTATCTTGGATGGTGGAAAGTAAGGGGCCTGTCACTCTTCTTCGGGTGACAGGGGGCTTCATCAAGGATGCCCTCCCGGGGGATCACGTGGCCAGGGGAGCCTCAGCCTTTTGTGGCCAGTGAATGGGAAACCAAAGAACGAGCTGGTGAAAGCACCTGTGGGAAGTGCTTTCAGCCGCAGGCTGGGCATGAAACAAAAGGTCTGGGGGCCTAGCAAGCAGTAGCAGCCATCCTGGTGGGGGGCAGACCTTTACTGAAACTAAGATAAGGAGTCAACGCTCTGTGATCCCATGCAGCTCCTCAACTCTTATATTTCTGTGTTGTTTGCTTCATATTCATATTCTATGCCTTTCCTCATAAGATTCTTTTGGGGACAGTCCATCCTCACTTCAGCTGAACAAAGGGAGGAGAGGGTGCCGGCTGCTGGACCAACGTACCTAAGGGCGATCGGGCCACTGCTTAGCCACTTGGAGGAGTGGCGGCCACGGCGGCAGCTGAAGTAGAGGCTGGCCGGGTGGGTAGGAAAGAAAAATGAGATGTGGGGGCTGGACGTCAGAGACCCGTCCTCCTGGGGACACCCCTTTCTTCCCCCTTTATCTGCTCTGGTCTCTCACCTCCATCGGCTGTGCTGGAGAGTGTGGCCGAGGCCTGGGGAAAGAGAGGTGTTTAGATTAGGGACTTGCATTTGGACAGAATGGCTCAGCAACTCACTCTCACTCTGCCGGGCTTGGCTGGGGGACCTTGGACGTGATATTGAAAATCTCTAAGACTCAGTGTTTTCATGTGTTAAAAGGGAATAACATTGGTACCTACGTCAGGGCAGTTGCTGGAATTCAGTGAGATGCTCTCTGTAAAAACTGAGCAGAATTTCACGGCCCCGGCAGCCCATCAGCCCCACCTCCCCTGGGAGAAGCACCCCTTCTCCTTCAGGGAACTGTCTTTCCTGACGCCTTCACTCTCTTGGCTACGTGGGAGTTGCCACCTTTAACACGACCTGGACCGCAGTAACGGATGGAGAGGCAACAACTACAGTCATTGGTCCAAAGAGGGCATGTGTCCTTAAGCAAGTCACCCGGACTCTTCAAAAGGAACAGGGAGTACAGATGTTGAAGTCCCTGGCTCCAGCCCCCTGCCCCTCTGTGGTTTAGCTCTGTGCTAATTCAAATCGTGTCAAGGCAACCAAAGAATCCTATAAAAACCAGAAGTGGGATGTATAAAGTGACAGACCCTAAAAAGGGGCACAGGCTGAGTGAAGGTCAGGAGAGTGGTTTTGACATATGTTTGCAAAATCTGTCCCCTCCCCCTTGAAACTGGGCAGGCCTTGGTGACGGCCTCAATGAACAGTGCAGCAGAGAGGACACTATGATTTCTGAGGTTGGGATAGAAACAGCCATGGAGCTTCTGCCAGTTTATCTTGGGACAGTCATCCTGGGAGCCTCCAACTGCCATGTATGGAGTCCAGAGCCCTGAGGCTGCCAGATGGACACACCTCGAGGAGAGAGAGTTGCCTGAGGAGGCCAGCCATCGGAGGCTTCCCAGCCAGGCAACCTTTGTGGGATGAAGAAGGCTTTGAGAGGCCCCCAGCCCCAGCTGCTGTCTTAGACCATGACTGAGAATTACCCAGCTGAACCCAGGTAACCTCCAGAACCGTGAGCAGAATAAATGATTGTTACTGTTGTCACCGTCGGAAACTGTGGTTTGCTGTGCAGCAACAGATAACCAGAGCAGCAAATGCAAGGCAGTCAGGATCCCCGGACGCTGATAGAGATCTTCTGTAAGAGTCAGTCAAGCTGTTTGCTACACGAGTGCCTGCCAGGTCTGGGGACTCGGCCCACTGAGACCAGAGCTCTAGGGGCTTGGGTAAGTTGAGAAAGATTAACTGTTCATATTGCCTGTAAATTTCAGAATCATAAGAAGCTACATCTAGGGCACCTGGGAGGCTCAGTCGGTTGAACATCTGACTCTTTGAGTTCGGCTCAGGTCATGATCTCAGGATCTTGAGATTGAGACCCGCATCGGGCTGCCAGCTCAGCAGGGAGTCTGTTTGTCTCCCTCCCCTTTCTGCCCCTCCTCCCGCTCCTGCTCACTTTCTCTCCTCACTAAAATAAATAAATCTTAAAAAAAAAAAAAAAGCTACTTCTAGAGCTAATGAATAGGAATGATGCATAGGCGGGGACATAACTTTGGAACATTTCAGAATGCTAAGGAAAAAAGCATGTTTGTGGTTTTGCACAGATGGATGCATTTTGTGGTTTTGCACAGATCGTGCACATGCACGCCCAGCCTTGAATAGCCAAGGGCGTTAATACCCGACTTCACTATCATGATGGATTAGGAGGTAAAACCTGGCCCAGGCTAGTCACCCCAAGGCCGTCCCCAGCATTGTTCGTACTTGAGCTAGGATGAGAATAGTGGGGGTGAGGGAAAGACCCTTCCTCTCTCGTCTTGAATCTGTAGACAGAAGATCAAATCTGACCGTGGAGATGGTTCTAGCCTCACGAAGAATGAAGCCAGCACACAGAGAAAAGAATTGGTGCAAGATTGGGGAAGCCCATCTGGTGTTTAACTACCTGCTTTTTCCATCATTATTTGTATTGGCCAAAAATTCACTGCCAAAGCTGTTTAATTCAATCATCTGCAACCAAAAGGATCTTTAACACAATTCCAGGGACATAGAAAGCACCTAATAAACGCTTTTCACATGTAGCTGCTCCCCATTGCTGTGCTTCTAGTGAGAAGGATAGAAGTCAACTATGCATGAGGAATGTGGTCAAAGCCACACCCCATTGGGGCTCAGAGGGCCATGAAGTCAGCTCACCTCATCACCCTACTGGGAGCCCCTAAAATACAGGAATGCCCAGATCCCACCCTACACCCCTTAATGAGAATCTTTAGGGATGGGGCCTCGGTGTCTGTATATCGTTAAAATTCCATTATCGGACTCCTGATTAAATAAACACAGGTGTTTATCTCTACTTCCTCCCAAAACCTAATAAAATGACAGCAAAAGAATTAAAGAGCTAAAAATATACAAACAAACAACAGACAGGAGAAGACTAAACAGATGAGAAATGTCAATAACATTTTGTAACATGGAAACTGTATGGGAAAGGCAACAAGGAAAGCCGAATCCAAGTGCCTGCAGGGGAAGGAAACAAGAGGCAAATCTGTTTATACCCCAGGACCCCAAAAAGCTCAGGAATTCATAATACTAGGTTCCCCTGAAGACAGGCACAAAGCAAGGCTGAAAAGACGAGGGCTGATAGGTCCACATGAGGAGGCCTGTGTCCCAGGTGCCTGCCCCACCTACGTAGCCAGGCACCAGCCCTTACCCTGCCAGGCAGAAGAGGAGGTTCACTCGGAGAGGACCAGTAATCCAGGTGCTAGAGTCTGGGGCTTAGGCATCGGTGAGAGCAAGATGAGCTGCATCCAAGAAAAGAATTAAAGGAGCACGGGGCACCTGGGTGGCTCAGTCAGTTAAGCATCTGTCTTCGGCTCAGGTCATGATCCCAGGGTCCTGGGATCGAGTCCCCCATCGGGCTCCCGGCCCAGCAGGGAGTCTGTTTCTCCCTCTGCCCCTCCCCCTGCTCATGCACTCTCTCTCTCTCAAATAAATAAATAAATAAATAAAATCTTAAAAAATAAACAAAGAAAGTACTGCACAGGATCATAGATGCGGAGAACAAACTGGTGGTTGTCAGAGGGCAGGGGGTGGGGGAGGGGCAAAGAAGGTGAAGGGGATTAAGAGGCACAATCTTCCAGTTATAATATAAATAAGACGTGGGGATGTAATGCACGACATGGGGAACAGAGTCACCAATACTGTAAAAATTACATCTGGTGATGAATGTTAATGGGGCTTACCATGGTGATCATTTCTATGTTTTACACCCGAAACTAAAATAATATTGTATGTCAATTATACTGCAATAAAAATTAAAATAGGATTGCCTGGGTGGCCCAGTCAGCTGAGCATTCCACTCTTGGTTTCCACTTGGGTCGTGATCTCAGCATCGTGGGATACAGACCCGACCTCACCCCATACTCACTGTGGAGTCTGCTTGAGATTCTCTCTCCCCCTCTTCCTCTGCCTGCCCCTCACAACGCCCCCAACTCTCACGTTCTCCCTCTCTAAAAAAATAAATAAAGTTAAAATTAAAAACAAAGAAAATACTAAAGGCTGAATGGAGAAGCTTCTGCCCTCTTCTCTTCTTGCTCCTAGAACTTAATTGGAACTCTGAAGACAGAGTAGATAGAGAGTTCCTATCTGAGAAAACTGCTTGGATTCAGGGAAGGACCCACGGGGAAAAAAATTGCATATCCCCAACAAAAAGCCAAGTCCCCATCTGTTGACCATACCAGTTCGCAGTCCTGCCCACGCATACGGAGCTTTCATGTGGCTTTTCAGGGCCTCACACGTAAGTATCGATGATGGCCAAGGATCCCAGACAAGTGAGGAAAACCACTACAGGGAAAGAGAGACCAGAAGCGATACACAAGACAAGGAAACCTGGAGGAAATAAAGACAATGCCGGGAGTAGAAGAAAGCTTCTGCAGTATTTAGAAGCGCGCATGTGCACGTACACGCGCGTGCGCTCGCACGCAGAGATCTTTACCTGTGCCATCCCTTCCTCTCAATTCTTGGGTAGCTGCTAACAAGTTTTACTATCTGCCTTTTTTTTTTTTTTGGTTGTTATTTTACTTTTCAGAAAGACTTAGTCCTTTCTGCCACTTCACAGTCTCAATTTTCTAATAAATTGGCCATTTTCTGCTTTTCATTTGGGAGCTTTGCACACAGAAAATAGGTCAGTCCTTGAGTCTGCCATACCCACTCATATGGCCCTTTAACCTCCTGTCATTCTCTGGAAGTCAAAATCCCCTAGAAGAGAAATATCGTCTTTTGTCCCTGTTCGACTAGGTACGGACCTGCTCGGGAGGGCTCTGCGGGGATACAGACAAGCACAACCGCTCTGTGAAATGCGAAGACCAGCTTGGGAGCCAATATTGATAGATCTTGGGATAGGAACAAGACTGCCTTTCACCAAGGAATGTTTTATTTGAAATTGCAAAGATAACGCCAACAGTGCCTGTCTTTGGGCTTTTTCTGAGCCAACCCTCTCCGAATAAAGGCAATGACAGAAACTTTCAAGACACGTTGGCTCTTAGGCGAACAGTGCCTATCACACGGTGGCACTGAAAAGCCTCAGAAAGCACTCGTAAAACGCCTCAAAGGGTACAATGTTGCCGCTCAGCAAGAAGAGGATTTTCTTCAAAAGAGGCAGATTGATGCGATTTCTTAAGTTCTATCTGTCCATCTACGAGTCCTCAACATGTCGGTTTCCATAGTGTCTCAGTCTCCCCTCCCACTCTGCAGAGGTCCTGTACAATGAATGCCCAACTTCTAGCAGAGATCACCTCTTCCAGAAGAGCAATGAGGGGATGAGGGTTGGCTCCAGCCCGATGTGTGCCACTTGTATGTCGCTGAAGCAGACAATAGAGAGATCAGGAAGCAGGGGGACATAACTACCCAAAGGAGAAAAGACGGGTACAAAGATGGGCCAGCATTCGTGAGGCAGTTGTCCTGGGAAGTAGTTGAAAACAACCCCGTGATAACATGAGAACAATATTTTCTCAAGCCACCAAATTGTATTTATGCCATAAACCACCTGAGAGATTATTAGAATTTTGGAAACCACCTGTAGATCAAAAGAAACCAACGGCAACATTCAACAGGCAATAGAAATCATTAAGTCATCCCAAAGTGGGCAACACTCAAGGCATTTCACTTGAATATGTTGAAATTAATTGTTTTAAATTGCTAAAATAACAAGGTCTTTTACCATATGCCTAGTTTTTCTCACATCGTTTCATTTTGAGCTTTACAGTACCTTTAGGGAGTGAATAAGGCCTGCCATTACCCTTCCCAGTTTACAAAGAAGGAAACTAAGGCTCAGGAAAGCTAAGACATTGTCCAGGGTCCCACAATTAGCAGGACTAATGCCTGACTCAGTACAGTACTTTATAAGACACAAAGCACCTTCGAAAACATCAGACGCCATGGAAGCCTCCCAATGGTCCTGTGAGAATAATGTTCCTCGAAGGCTCATTTCTCAAGCAAACGGAGGCTCTGAGAGGCGAGAAAGTGTTCACGGGTGCCAACATTGTCCATACAAGACCCAGATCCCAAATCCCAATCTCACCCTCTTCCCACTTGAACTCAAAGCCAGGTCTATTGACCACAGGGCAGTTGCGCTTTCCGGTAAGTCATCTGCCCTTGAAGAAGATAAAAAAATAAATCCTCCTCCTCCTTGACCAGGAATTGTTGAGCCAGGTGCTCTGAAAGCCTTAGCGTCCTTGGGCCCTATGTTGATTCTTTCAGCAATAGTCTACCAGACAGTCAATGTAAACTGACCTACAAATAGAGGATTCCTGAGAACCTGTCGAAGTCTTAGCATGTCCACGGATAGCACAATATTTGGCATTTTAGATCCAGCCAAGAAAGGCCATGGCTTTAGAAGAGCTAAGTGTATCTTGGCGAGCCATCACCAAGCCCTGAACCAAGGCAATGTACTAGAAAAAGCATAGGTGAGGTAATAATATCAAACCACGCTATAGGCAGTGGCCACCTACAAAATGTCCATCTGTCTGTGTGCCCCAGACACCCCCTCCCTTCACAGTAATCTCTGTCAGTGTCCATGTGGGAGACAAGAGTGGGTCTACTAGCAAAGCCCAAAGGTTATTAGTCTTCACTTGGCATTTGCTTACTTTTCTTACTTTTTCATTCAAAGCTAAACTTAATTTGGCACTGATCCGGGTGTCTAACGTATTTTCATTTTTCAAGCAATATTTAAAGACTGCCATTTCTACACTCCTCGTACCCAGTGAGAAACAGCTTTGGTGACAACTTTTTTATGAAAGTTCCTCATGACCAAACAATAGTGCTTCATTCATCTGAGTTGAAAGGCAAGGTTGTCAGAAAATCTGTAAGCTGTTTCTACACAAATCCCCGAGTGCTGTGAATAGTATGTCTGTCCGGCTCCAGCTTCAGCGCGAGACTTGGCTCAGTGGATTTCATCAAACCAGTCTTCAGATGCCATAAATGCCCAGTGGGTTTTGTGTTGACTCTGAAAATACCATACACTGTATTTAATCTTTCCACGCGACGCGCTCATTACTTTCATTTCCACATTCCTGAAGTACTAGAAATTTCTTGTATGCTCAGGGTGCACTTTTGAGAAATCAAAAAGCCTTATTACCTTTTAAGTTTTGTATAAATACTAAGCACTCCTCCTTTCAACATTTTTACTTTCCTAAACAAAGTGAAGGCAAAAATAAAGAAAAACTCAATACTGGTTTGCAAGAGTCTAAAGGTTTTCTGTTTTAGTTTTTCTAATTCTGATGTAACTAGGGAAGTAGTCTTTGAATTAATACTGAGTCTTAATGTCAGTGGAAATCCTGGTCCCAAGAGAATTGCTGGGGCTTTAAAACAGAAAAGAGTTCACATGATACGTGTAGCTGGCATACATCTGAGAAGCCAGCGCATTAGGGAAGCTTCTCTCTGAATGCAGCATGAAGGCTGATCTAGTTCAGAGAGGGATCTTGACTTCGGGCAGAGATGGTAGAGCAAGTGCCTATGGTGATTCTCAGATTATGCATTTGATTTTTTTTTTGCAATTAAATCAAAATGTAGGAGCCTCTTGATTGCTCACGTTTGCTTCTGTTACAGCTGCTCCCTGGAGAAACGGTATTTTCGCCATCTGTAAATTGGCAGCAACTCCCAGCTCTTCTTTACGCTACAGCATATGTTATCAACAGTTTTCTGTTTCCCATGCCCTGGATCTGCTCCTTTAAATCCTCACTTAAAACGCACTTTTCCTGTGCTTCCGCGTGCCAAGGCCCACCAGCTTGCTTCAGTCTGTCCCTATCGTGTGTCTCCAGTTCCTTCCCATTTAATTCAACACCTACTACGTGCCCGCTCATCTCCCGGCTCTCCACAAGCTTCGGGGATAGGTTCTGATGTCCCGATTCTACAGATGACCAAACTGAGGTCCAGAGAGATAACAAGTCACTCATCTACAGTCACAGAGCTTATCGGTGGGGAAAGTGGGATTCGACCCTGGGGCTATGGACTGCAGAGCCTGGCCTGTGCATTCCTATATTTCAAATGATGTGTTGCATCATTCCTGGAGCAGGAAACAGCACATGAACATCTAAGAGCCGCAACAAGGTGTATGGAAAGGGCACACCGATCACGGGTGAGGCTCATAGAAGGAGCTCAGAAGCTCCTCGAGATCATCCGGTTCAAGCTTCTACCCCAATCAGCAAACCCCTCTGCCACAGTCCAGGTAAATGGTTTCCCAGCCTCGTGCTTGAGTTGTTTTTAAATGGAAAAAAAGGGGGGGGGAGGGGGAGAATCGCTGTGGATATGAGCGCATTCATATATCAAGATTCATCCAGTGGTTGAGTTTCCGCAGCAACGTTGTGCTCGGGAACAATTGTGCAAACAGCCGTGCTCAGGGTGGATCTGAGTATTCCCACCAGCAGAGCCAGGCACCCAGGAGACACCCCCCGCAGTGAGGCGCGATCAGGAATTGCAGTCCTTGTCGCTGTGTATGTGCCTTCCCGGGACCGACCCTCTGGAAAGTGGTCCCCGAAAGGGCTAAACAGCATCCTTTCGAAATGGCACAAATGACGTGAGAAACACCAACTCCAAAAGATGAGGAATCCCTCACAATCCCACCAGCCGAAGTAATCTGTGTTCATTCTTCTTGCTTCCTGCCAGTCCTTGCCCACATGTAAACATGATGTTTAGAGTTGTAATCAAGTATACGTGCAATTTGCTCTTCTGCTTTGCGTGCTTGACATTATATCATAGGCATTTTTCTGTTGCTACACAGTCTGGGTAATTATAATTTTTAGTGACTGTACGATAGTCCATCAAATTGGCACAACATCATTTACTTAACTACTCTTGTTTTAGGTTTTCTTTATTATAAATTACTCCACGATGATCATCTTGATTTTTATTGACTTCCCCCCTTCTTTTGGATTATTTCCTTGGAATCAAAAATTAGCATACTCTTTAAAAAATAAAGCCAGTGCGAATGGCCTCTGTTTTGAATTTCGTGACATGCAAAAGATCCCCCATCCTTAGTAGAACTAACATGAGGTTGGCTGTTCTTTCATGTACTAATATTTAGGTGTCTAACAACCTTGTGCCATAAATAGATAAAATTCTCCACTGCACTCCATGACCGTACTTTCTAAAAGAAAATAAAAAGAGAACTTTTTAAAGAAGAGCAAAATGATTTTCAAGTCCTCCCCCCAAAGAAAGTTTTTCTTAAGATTGTTGTTATTTGCCCTTTTTAAATCGGCCACAGTCGCCTCTTATGCTCTTCAAACGGGTTTTTCAGCAGGAGGTGGGGTCATCGGATTTGTTATTCAAGCAGATCGCTTTGTCCCCAGCATGGGAGGTGGCCTAGACCGAGTAGAGGCATAGCTGGGGTCCGGGTGGGAAACCCCAGCAGTAGGCCAGGCAGGATGGTGTGAGGCTGCAAGGTAGGCATGGCAGGTGGAGTGGGGATGGCCAGAGATGGGCAAACGCAAGTGACACTTCTTAGAATGGTCAGGACTTGAAGATCAACTAGGTGCGTAAGTTGGACAAGTGCACCTGTTGGCCAGCTCTCTGGAGCTTTTCAGAAGGATGACCCTGCCCCAGGCCCAGGTGGAGGAAAGATAGATCCCTGCCAGCTCGGAGTCATCTGAAGCACTCCAGAATATCTGAGCTCACCTGCCCAAAACACCTCCCGAGAGAGTCGTTCGTTGAAGATGACGTCGTGCCTCTCCATCGGCCTCCAGTTACAAGGCCACCTGCTCCTGAATGAATGACGCCCTGTGACATTTTCCACAATGTGGTGCTGAGGACGGGACACTGGGCTAGGGAGTCAGAGAACTGAGTCCTAGTCCTTGGTGTGTGGTCATGGTAAGTCAGTTGATCTGGCGAAGGCTCAGTTTACTTAGCTGTAAAATGGGGATAATGAGGACTGTCCTCCCTGTTTCACGAGTTGTTTTGAGCATCATGTGAAATCACGTATGTGAGTCCCTTTGTAAACGCCAACGTACTGCACAGATGTTGGATGGGTTGGGGAGTAGAAAGGCGAGGCAGGAAGTTCGTCACATCCCCAGCTGTTGCTCACTGGTAGAAAGCAAAGCCTTAAAAGAATGGGACATGGAACAAGTAAATTTTGGTGAGTGTGCCTGAAGGGTTGTCTTCGTCTGCTTGCACATAGACTAGGTGGTTTAAACAGCAGACCTTTATTTCTGGAAGTTCTAGAGGCTGGCAAATCCAAGATCAAGTTGCTGGCAGATGCAGTTCCTGGTGAGGGTCCGGTCTCTTCCTTGCAGACAGCGCCTCTTGCTGAGTCCTCATAAGGTGGAGAGAGTGAGCTTTGACGTCTCTTCCTCTTCTTACAAGGGCACTAATCCCAACATGGGAGCCCCACCCTCATGACTTTATCCAAACCTAATTACCTCCCCAAACCCCTACTTCCAAATGCCATTCCCCTGGGGGTGAGGGGGTCAGGGCTTCAACATCTGAATGTGAGGGGGACACCACATTCAGTCCATAACACGGGAGATCACAGCACTGACAGGAACAGACCTACACAGGAGGCTGATGGAACTCGGAGCACCCAGAACTCGAGGATGCCTGAGGGCGGGGAATGAGGCTGTGAGTCCCGGCTCTGTCCCTTTCTAGAGCTCCACGACATGGACAGGTTACTAACTTTGTCACACCTCAACCGCCTCATCTAAAACGAAGACTCGTTCCTTCACCAAATATTTTATTGAGCAGCTACTATGCGCCAGCCCCTGCTCTAGGTGCTGAGGATTAAAAGGTGAACAAGACAGGCCACGTCCCTGCCCTTGTGAAACGCCCATCACCACGGGGGTGGGGGTGCTCTGAGGTCCTGTGGGGGTTCTGTGGGGGTCCCGTGGGGGTGCTCTGAGGAGTGCCTGCTGTAACCTACATGGCACGGCGTTGTACAGAGTAAGTGCTCTAGAATCGTTAGCTTCCATTATCACGGTTCATCATTTTTCCTGGGGCTGGTCCTGCGAAGACGCCGTATGTATAGAACAAATGAATAGAAATCAGGGGCATTAACCCAGAGGTCCATTCCTGTACTCCGCTCTGTTTGTATTTGCTGTCGTGGACAGAACTTGCAGGGTCACCCCCACACCGCTCATTCCACCGGGTAGCCAATATCTGGGCTGCTTCACCATCCACCCTCTGGGCTCCATTCTCCACTGAGTCCAGAAAGGCATTGCTTATTTAGGAAATGACATGTTCCGAGTTATTAATACATTCCAAATATTAAAATTTCAGTAGAAGCACTGGGAAAATCATGGCAGGATCATAATTTAGGAAGGCCAGGTGGCTAATGAATGCTTGGTGCCCAGGAATATCTTGATTCCTCTGCCCCTCTCTCCCAATTAACAAAGGCACTGATGATCTCGGGGCTGCTTCTGGCCAGCTGGGATAAATCAGCCTGCTGGCAGCTGCCCAAATGATGTATTTTAAGGGCACGGGCCATGTGGCTCTCTATTGCAAAGCAATTGGGGTCACTGTGTTTGCATATGGATTAACTTGCTGTGCAGGGATCCTACCCACTTACTGTGCCCGCTGTGGGTTGACACGCAATAGCTATTCAGCAATGATAAAGAGGAGGCAGACCAATGACCCTTCAGAATACCCCATCTTCATTTCTCTCCATTCCGGTTTTTATGACTTTCAGCAAAGAGAATGCAATTGGCCTTCCCTATCTATTTTCTCAGCCCCTATTCTTAGAAAGAATTTCCCACTATTGACAGAAAAAGGTATCTGGATGAGTATGGATGGAGGAAAAAAAAACCCATAAAGATCCATACAGATGGGACTTGAAAAATATCAGCTTGGCCCATATTCCTTAGTGATTCCAAGGCAAGATACGCTAAAGTTATGATCACGTTGAATAAACTGCTAATTGGATGAGCGGTTCTCTGGGGGGACCCCAGGGCAAATCCCAGCGGGCACAAGTGGTAATTGCTCTGTTGTGAACAGTCTAGAAGTTCCTGAATATTTTGTCTCCATTCCCCTGAGCAATCATGTGTGACACAGGGGAGATGACTAACTTAGTCCTTACTTAGCCATTCAATAAACTTTTATCAATGACCTGCTGTGTCCAACACACCATACTAAACATTGGAAGGGTCCAAAGATGTATGAGACAGTCCCTAGCAAGCCAGAAACTTGCTGTCTTAGAAAAGTGATTTGGAATTCACACAATAACCACCACACAAGGTCATACACTTCACGTGCCAACTTTTCTGTGATTCTGGAGACCTGTGATCACAGGTCCCAGATTTTCTGGGCTAGTTCTGATAGTTCATGTTCTATGCCATTATCCCCCTAAATCTTTGAGGTACTCCAAAAGTCAGAACCCAAGCTACATTTCTCAGACTGCCTCTTCTATCTGGAAGCAAGGCAAAAATCCTCTGATTTCTAGCTAAAAATGATGGTCACCGAACACACGAGTAGCTTATGCCGTAGGTGACTGACCATTCACAGTTCTGCAACAAGAAATCAAGGAGGGGCATGAGGCTTTCAGCAAGGGTTTCTGAACCGTGACTTGGCAAATGTTTCCGGTGGCCCTTGCACTGTTTTTCTTTTCATTTAGTAATTAACCATGTATCTGTCGAATCAACAACGGTGAATAAAACATAGTCCTGACTTCTCAGAGGCTTACGTGACAGTCTAGCGAAGAAAACAGACCAAAGCAAAACAGGCAACGATGCCCCTGGGGAAATGGCCAGAGCGTCACCCATGCATTCAAGGAGTTTAGACTTGACTCTGATGGCACTGCCAGCCGCTGTGGGGTCGTCCTAAGCAGCAGTGTGAAGGGAGAGGAGTCGCACTTTAGAAGAGCTGATCTCGAGGGGCGCCTGGGTGGCACAGCGGTTAAAGCGTCTGCCTTTGGCTCGGGGCGTGATCCCAGCGTTGTGGGATCGAGCCCCACATCAGGCTCTTCTGCTGTGAGCCTGCTTCTTCCTCTCCCACTCCCCCTGCTTGTGTTCCCTCTCTCGCTGGCTGTCTCTATCTCTGTCAAATAAATAAATAAAATCTTTAAAAAATAAAAAAATAAAAAAATAAAAAAAAAAGAAGAGCTGATCTCGCGATGGTACCAAGAGATGGAGGGGGGCAGGGTCGGAGGGAGGCAGGCGGACAGGGAGGACGTTCTCTTGTCCTTCCGGGGATGACTGCCATATAAAGCCCCATTGAGCGGGATTTCCGCTCATGAGAGCGCAAGGCTGAGGTGGAGCCAACAAGCCAGGAAAGAGCCCCTTGGCGGGAGGCAGGGGCACCTGTCGCTCTGGTTATTTCTACACAGTGCAGTATCTCCGTGCTCTGTGCACTTTCTCTACACTTCGGCATGTAGCTGAGGAGATGGAGGCAGCAGCATAGGGAAGAGCAGTTAAAGATAACTCGAAAATTAACCTGTCTATGTGCACTGACACAAATTTGGAAGGCTCAAAATCGGCTGAGCTAAAGGGAAGGAACCCTGCTTTGATAATCCCCAAGGGCAAATAATCCCTGGTATTATGCATTGCAAGACGACATTCTTTTTTCTGCAGTGCATCTACCATCAATGCAATGTCCTTTATTATGCCAACAAGGAAATATTTGCTATATTAACTCCAAACTGGCCGGAGAGCAGAAAAATGAGAAAGGAGAAGCGAATAGGACCCGCGAGCCCATCAGTTCATGAGCACAGGGATGCGGGGACTCTGGAATAATGCCCCAAAAGTTAATTGTCCATAATAGCTTTGCCTCAACGTCCTCTTCATCTCCCTAAGTTGGGGACTGTCATCGTCAGAAAATTCCAGAGAAACTCCTGCTGCCTGTGCAGTAATTCTGCGTGAGTGGCTCTGTGGGATCCCCTCTTCTGTCTTTGACAACTTGTCCCTAAGCTGCCTGCCTTCTCCTCCTAAATGCCAGCGAGCACAGAAAGAAGTCGTGGCAGAATGAGAAGGTATGGTGCTGAGCGAAATAAGTGGGAGAAAGACAGTTATCATATGATCTCACTCGTATGTGGAATTTAAGAAACAAAACAGAGGCCTATAGTGGAAGAGAGGAAAAAGTAAAACAAGATGAAATCAGAGAGGGAGATAAACCATAAGACAGTCTTAATCTTAGGAAACAAACTGAGGGTTGCTGGGGCGGGGGCTGGAGGGATCGGTCACTGGGGATGGACATTGGGGAGGGCATGTGATGTGATGAGCACTGGGTGTTAGATAAGACTGATGAATCACAGGCCTGTACCTCCGAAACCAATAATACACTATATGTTAATTAATTGAATTTAAATTAAAAAAAAAAAAGTAGTGGCAGAAAGCGGTGTGTAAAAGCAGCTACAGTAATAGTCCTGATGTTGGAGCTCTGCCGCTCTCCATGCCTCTCCCAGAAGAGGGAGGCTCTGAGGCCTCCATAACCCGCCGCCGACGGCCGTTGCTGGTTCTCCACTGTCCTTTCCAGGACTTCATCTCACCGTGTTCTTGGCACAGTCTTTTCTCCTGAAATTCCTGTCACGCCCTCACCTCTGGCAGGGGAGCTCCATGTGGGACGTTCTCCTATTCTCCTTAACCACCTCTGCAATTCCCTCGCAGTTTTCCTTTGCCACGTCCCTACTGGGCCTACTTGCAACCTCAAAACCCACCCTGACTCTGATGCCTGACCTCAGCAGCCTCAAATCCTGGAAGCGCTCACCCCCACCGTGCTTCGTCACCAGGCCCACACGTTAGACCGTGTTCCCATGCAGAACCGGTCTACCTGTAAGATCTCGAAGCCTTCTCCCTCTCTGGTTATCTCTGGAGCTCTTCCTTCTCCTGCCCCTTCACTGCCGTCATGCGAGTTCTCCCCTCTCCTCCCAGTTCATCAGCCTGTCCCTACTTCACCCCTACTTCACCGACCTCCCCTCTCAGCCACACCCTACGATCGGCCAGGCCCTGACCTTCTGCCCTTCCGAAAACCATCTTCGACGCCCAATGTGATGGCTGGGTTTTTTTTTTTTTTTCAGCTTTACTGAGGTATAGTGGACATATAAAACCATAGAATATTTAAAGTGTACGATGTGAAAAATAAATAAAAAATAAAGCATATATTGTGGTGATTTAATACACGTATACATTGTGAAAGGATCCCCCCCATCTAGTTCATTAACACGTTGTGATGGATAATTTAATACGTCACCTTGACTGAGCTTAGGGAGGCCCAAAGGACTGGTAAACATTTCTGCCAGTGTCCGTGAGGGCATTCACATAAGAGATTAGCATTTGAATGGGTAGACTGAGTAAAGAACTACCCTCACCAACGTGGGTGGGCGTCATCCAATCTGTTGAGGCCCAAATAGAACAAACAGGTGGATGGAACTTGATCCAAGACACCCATCTTCTCCCGCCCTTGGACATCTGCGCTCGGGGCTCTACACCTGCTTCCCTTGGGCCACCAGTTTATAGACAGAAGATGGAGGCACTTCTCAGCCTCCATAATTGTGTGAACCAATTCCTCGTAATGAACTCTTTCTGTATATCTATAGGTATCTTATTGATTCTGTTTCTCTGGAGAACCCTGGCTAACATACCCAATTTCCCCCAACATCATCCATCAACCTCTCTCTTGCTCTGAGTTTGTTCGGTGTCAATGGAGAGTCATGTTCTCCAGCCCCAAAGGATCATTGCTTTTGTAAACTCCGACTGTATCTCTCATATGCTATCAATTTCTCCCACACTTTGTAAGGCCTGCTCGGTCCCCCACTTTCCATCTCAGCAGATGGCCCTCTCTGCCTCTTCACTGACACTAAGTACGACATCTGCCCTTGAATTTTCACGGATCTCAAACGTAATGGGCCCCAAACTTAGCCAGTGTCTCTTACATCTACCTAGTTGTTTGTGCCTGAAACGTGAGGGTCATCTTGACATCTCCCTCTCCCATGCACCCCACACTCATCAATCTCCAGAGTGGGTGGATTCTGCCTATTGAACAAATCTCAAGTCTGTTCTTCCCCGACTCCATCATTTACGACTGTGTTAGTTCCGGCCACCATAATCTCACCTGGATGCCCAAATGATGTTTTTAAAATGCAAACCTGGGCGCCTGGGTGGTGCAGTCAGTGAAGTGTCTGCCTTCGGCTCAGGTCATGATCTCAGGGTCCTGGGATCGAGCCCCATGTCGCACTCCCTGCTTGGCAGGGAGCCTGCTTCTTCCTCTCTCTCTTTCAATCTCAATCTTTCTCTGTCAAGTAAATAAATAAAATCTTAAAAAACAAAACAAAACAACTCTCTCCCTGTCTGTCCCTGCTCCTCTCAAAAATGAATAAATAAATCTTTTAAAAAATGACTTCTCAATACTAAGAGGAAAACATTCAAAATCCTTAACACGCCCTAGCAGACCACATTTGCTCTCTAGAGCCTGCCATTCTTTCATTCTCTACAATCCTTACTTCTTTTCTTCCCAATGGCAAACTCTTCACCACCTCATGGTAACACGCTGTCTCTCCACATTTCCCACATCCCTACACCCATCTCCACCTGGAAAATTCCTATTTGTCTTTCAGTTCTCAGCTTAAATGTCACTTCCTCAGATGCTGCCTGCCTTCCTCACCCAGCGTCAGTTAGATGTTGTTTTGTCTTAGCTGCCCTGCGCTTTTCTCTCACATTGTTTATCACAAATGCAATGACACCATTATTTTGCGATTACCTGCTTAATGACTGCCTTTTCCGTGCCCCTAGAAGCAACTCAAGAGCTGGGACCGTGTCTCGTTTGCTCATTGCTGTGTCCCCAGACCTGGCACAGGGCCTGGCAGAGGACAGACTTGGGTTTTCATCTCCAAGAAACGATGAATCAGGTCCATCAGGAGAGGGGCGGAGGGGAGCGAGTCTATGAAAAGGGCACCCCTTTGCTCCCCTTCTCCACAGGCCTCCCGCTGTGCTGCTCCTTCTCATCTTTTCATCACTGTGGACCATCTTCATGTAAACATATTACTTTAAAATTGTTGAAAATACGCCACTTTCACGGAATGTGCTCAGAGGATGCCACGGGTCTCCCTGCCTGCCGCTGACTCCCATTTGTTGTATGAATGAGACAGAAACCTGCATTTCTCCCCCACTCCTCAGCCTTCCCTCAGTGTGCCTCTCCTCAGAGCCCATGTGTCCCCAGAGCCTCCCTACCGTCCTTCCCCATCTTTCTGTCATCTCTGACCCTTTCCCTGCGGCCTTCAAAGGTCTTTTGAGCCTCCACCTCCCTTGATCTAGCCTCCTTACTTTCCTCTTCCCCTCAGTTCTTGAAAGTTCTTGAAAGAATGGTCTCCATGAGCTGCATGCACTTCCTCCCCACCTCACTGTTATTTACTATTTAATTCGCTCATTTTTTGACGTTAATAAGTGTTCGCAATACAGAATTCAAAACATTCCAGAAGGCACACGGTGAAGTATCTTCCTTCCGTGGTGTCCCCACGCCACACGGCTCTCCTCAGAGGCAACCCCGCTGTCAGTATCTTGTGTATCTTGCCAGAGAGCATATGCATACATATATTCTTGTTTGCATTTTTTTATACAAATGAAGGCATTTATGCACATTTCCCATCCTTTGCTTTCTTCACGTAAAATATGTTAGGGAGTGTTCTACATCAGGAAATCCAAAGCAGCTCCCTTCTTTTAAATAGCTGCCAAGAGCCCTCTGGGAGGAGGTACCATAAATTCTCTGCTGTGGACACCGGAGATGGTTCGGGTCCTTTGTTCTAATGACCATGCTGCAAGAATCCCCTTGCAACTAGAGGATTTTTCCACCCTTATGAGGGCATCCGTGGGATAAATCCACAGAAATGAAATCGTATTTTGCATTTTGGAGTTAAATTACTTTCCATAAGGGTCATACCAGTTCACCCACCCACAGCAATAGATGGGAGGCCCTCCGTCTCCCCAGCCCAGCAGCTGCCAAGTCCTACAGATTCTTCTGTGGGCGCCCATTCCATTCTTGCCTCGTTGCCTGGCCCCACGGCGCCATGCCTGTCACACGTCCTCCCTCTCCAGCATCCCAGAATGGAACACTTCCTCCCGCTGCCGCCCTGCCTGTCCCATCTGCCTTCACTCAGGAAACCGGGCTCCTCCCGTGGACCCCCCCCACACACACACAGTTACTCCCCAGCAGAGGTCTCCGCATGAAACAGGGCGCAGTATGAATTAGTGAAGCCCGGTCCTATGTCATCCTAGTGCTGGCAGATGGCATTCGTAAAAGTGAAAAAGTACTTTCCCCAGTCTGCTTTTTAAAAAAATATATCTGTTAGGTATTCCTTTGGACATAATGTTTTTGAGGTGTGTGAGTGGTGCCATTGTTGATTTGTTTGTTTAACTCACTCAGTCAACCAAACAGAATGCACTCTTATTCTGGTCTCCCCAACTCCTTCCCTCCAGCCCCCTCTGCCTGGCTTTCACTTTTGCTGGCACTCTACCCTCCTCCTAGACCTTCTAGAGACATGGGTGGCAAGGGCCATCTCCAGGCCCTGCTCCATGCTCTAGTCCCAGGGGCCCTCCAGCAATGCCAGACTCTGCTCTCCACTCTGTCCTGTTCCACCAGCTTCCAACACAAAGTCAGCAAATGGGCCCCAGCCAGGTGTCACGGCACAGTCCACGGCACAAGCATGAATGACATTTGAAAGGATCCCTGGATGGTAGAAAGAGTTCTGGCACTTTCACATTTTGGGGATCGCAGGACTCAGCATCCTCGGTCCATCCATCCCTCCCCATCTCCATCCCCACCGTGACACACTCAGGGGCGGGGGCAGTAGACAGGAGAGGGCGGGAAGAGGGAGCGTCCGGACTGCAGGACGATCTCACAGGGCTGATGGGGCGGGAGAGGGAAGGGAGGAGAGAGGTGAGGCGCTGGAAGGGGTGGGGACCGCTGGGCTGGCCCGGGCGGGACGGGGCACTGTGTGTGCACGCGCGTGCGAGGCGTTGAAATGCCCGGCACGTCGGGGCAGCAGGACAGAGCCCAGGGCGCGCGCGGAGCCTCCCAGTGTCTCGCTCCCCCGGCCACGGCCATGACAGAAAACTCCGACAAAGTTCCCATCGCCTTGGTGGGGCCTGACGACGTCGAGTTTTGCAGTCCCCCGGTGAGTAGGGCTCGGGGATCCCCCGTGCCGCGGCCGGGTCAGTCGACACGCAGGACCCGGCCTTTGCGCCGGTGTCTGAATCCACTGCCGGGAGTCAGTGATCTGCGCCACCGAATGTGGCAGGCAGGTGCCCAAACCTGCGCGTGTGCAGGGGGCTCGGGACCCCAGACGGGCGTGCAGGGGAGGGCGGGACGGGACTCAGGAGGGGGCGTCCTGTGGCGGCGGACACAGCCGCGGGGCCGAGGTCCTGCTCCGCCAAAAGTTTGCTTATCACACATCCACGCCTGAGTAAAGGGACCTCCGGGAGGGAGCGCAGCGAAAGGGGACGCGCCGTTTCCCACCCCCACCGGGGGTGCCGGGCTGCGTGCGGCGCAGACGTGACCGGTCCCCCCTCCCCGGCCCTCCCCGCCCCCGGCCCGCAGGCCTACGCCACGGTGACCGTGAAGCCCTCCAGCCCCGCGCGGCTGCTCAAGGTCGGAGCTGTGGTCCTCATTTCGGGGGCGGTGCTGCTGCTCTTCGGGGCCATCGGGGCCTTCTACTTCTGGAAGGGGAGCGACAATCACGTAAGTCCGGAGAGCGGCGCGCGGGGCGCAGACCCGAGTCTGGGTGCGCAGGGCGGGGAGGTGCGCGGGGCTGAGAGGCGCGCGGGGCGGCGGGGTCCTCACTGTCACCCGCATGTACCCCTCTAGGTGGAGCCAGAGCGCTGGGCCGCAGGGTCGGCTCGCAGTGGCCCGCGGGCCCTCTCGCGCCGGCGCCGCTTTCCACTAGGTCCCCTGGGGCACCTTCTCCCTTCTTCCATCCAACACCACCACGCTGCTTTCTGCTCTTGGCAACTTTGTAGAAAAGCAAGTCAGAGTTTTAAGGGAGGATATTAAAACGTAGGGTAGCGGGAGAACGCAGTGGACAGTTCCAGTAATGCCCTTTTCTGCGGATCTCAGCCTGGCGCTTGCAGCCAGAAGTTGTGAGACTGGGTGAGGCACCTCACCTGTCTGGCCTCAGCCTTGGGGAAGAAATGGAGCTAAATCATCTCTAAAGCCTTTCCCAGCCGAGAAAGCCTGCGAATTTAAGAACCTAGGACAAAGATAGTCCTAGGGAATATTCAGACCCAGTATTGGGGATGAATTTGAACTTTCAGGAGGTTTTTGTTATTTTTATTGCGTGTGACCTGTCCATGAATGCTCCCTTCTGTCTTGCCCTGAGGAAAAGAAATGGGCTAACTTCGTTAAAGGTGGCAAATCTCTTTAAAAATCAATTCTGGCCTAGTCACGTGTGATTTAATGGTAAATGTTTCACTAACTGCTGTCCTAATTTCTTTGTATGTAACTATTTATTCTAAAGCTCCACCAGCTCTCAAAGAGTATGAAAAGCTCTTCTGACTTGACTGGGCAGGATTCCAGGATGTCTCTAAGTACTCTGAATTTTGTTCACCTATGTAAAGGGGGCATTTTATCTTGATGACCATTGCCAGGCCTGGTATAAGCTTATTTCGACTAATGGAAAAGAATTCCATCTCCAGCTTGCGCACAAAGGGCTTTTTCTTAATCACTACCCTCAGAGGATCTGTGACTGCTGTTTGTCACCCCCCTCTCTCCCACCATGAAATTCAAAGCATGAACGAATTCCAGTACTTAGAGAAAATGGTGCTGAAAGCAATTCAACCATTTTACACATCACATCTTCTGCAGTCACTGCATAATTTGTATTTTTAACTCAAATGCCTACTGTAGATAATCATGCCATTTAGCACTGAGTCTGTTTTAGAGACTATATCAAATTTACAAGCATCGATTTGTAAGATCAGAATTGCACAGTATTTTGTGTATATTTGAAAAGTGCCTTAATGTATTTGTATTTTAAATATAGAAGTTAGGCCAGATGCTCGTGTCTGAAAGCAGCAAATCTGAACAGGAGAACAATTTCAAGATCTACATCTCCATTAATAGCGGGGTTGAGATCGGCATCCCTTGGGAAATTGTATGGTATTCGAATGTAAATGCTATCTTTTAGATGACAAAACCTCAGTGGTATAGGTCATTTGGAGATAAAAATAGCTTTGCTCTTTTGGGGGGAGGGTAGAGATTTTAGACATGATATGTATTAAAATGAATATCATTTGGCATTTAATTATTCAAGGCAAACACAACTAACTGACAAGCTTCTAAAAGGAGAGACTGAATGATCGTCCTAAGTGGGGCTCCCTCTTTTCATCTTGTCCTTCACCACAAGAGTCTGGTTCAAGAGAGCGGTATTAAATTCTTAGACTACAGAGGAATAGTGAATCACGTTTTATTGCCAACAAAGTTATTTCTACTTCCTGTACAAGCAGAAGAAGGACGAAAATCATGGTATTTTTTTTTTTAACTCCCAAAATACTTGGTGCTGCTCTAGATTACTTAAGTCTGAAAAACAAATCACAAAATACTAAATAGGGTCCGTTTGGCACCATCTCTGCAGAGCACACGCACAGGTGTGCTTTCCCTGAAGTATAAATAGCCCAAACAAAACGTAAATCCAAAAAGGTAAGGCTCTGTCAAACAAAAAGACATCCCCCACCAAAAGGACTCCCCACTCTTCGGGAAGGATCCAAGCTCTCCTCCTCTACATTAGTTTATAGAGGAGAACCAGCTGTCATTCCCCTCCTGTCCCTTTCCTATGGGGACATCCCCTCAGGACAGGTTTACTCAAGTCAGCTGGGGGACTAGGAAGCATCAGCGTGCTCATAATTGGGCGACGAGGGAGGGCCTGGGCTCAAATATTGAGCCCATGTCTCATCCACGTGACTGTAAATGGAACAGGCATTGAAATATGGGGAAAGTCCCACCAATAAGAGAGAGCGGGCAACCCTGCCCGGTGGGAGGAGGGGATGAGATCGGTGCTTGAGGCCTTTATTCTCAGACTGATTTTTCTAGAGTGTCCCAAACATTATGTCATCAATCTTATAGAACCCAGGCTTCATTAGAAACTCATTAGCAAATAATCCTGGCTGTAAAAGGCACCGTACTGAGAGGAATTTTGGCAAATAATAAACTTCATTGTATTTAGAGAATCGCCTGAGGTGCCAACAGCCCCACTGGCTCCGCAGACAGGAGATTACAGCTCCCCCAGCCCAGCCTCCCGAGCCCAGGGCCCAGTCCTGGGGCAGAGCTCTGCCCTGTGAGTCTCCCACCGTTCGCTTCGGGAGGGCACAGACCTCTCACGGCCGCCCCGAGCCCCGTGCGCTCCTTCGACGGGATGGGCTACAGCCACATTACAAATGACACCACTCCCGTGCCTGGTCAGGGAGCTTCTGTGGGTGCAAAGGTGGCGGGGCGGTGGTGGAGGAAAGCAGAACGAGGACCACGAACCACTCTTCTAGTGTTATGACTTTGTCTCCTTAAGACCCGCTAAGAATTTAGAAACTGTTTCTGAAATTTTGCCTTGTTTACTAGTAAAAGCCATGTGCCACGCTTTCTCTCTCTCTCACACACACACACACTCACACACACACAGACACACACACAGCCTCTTACTGCATGAGCGAAGGACGCGGGTGCCAGCAGGGACTCACACAAATGCTGTCTGCCGTGCTCCTTTCCACGGTCCTACTGAGCCCACGGGAACAGTGGCCGCTCAGAGAGCCCAGGGACCGAACAGAGCCCGCTTTCTAAGCCTCACCTGCGGAAAGCACGGGCTCGGCCAAAGAAAACAGGTTTCCCAAACTGGGCTGATCATGAGGACCACCTGAGCTGCAAAGTGAAAACAGGCCGGCGGGCTCGGCTCGGCTCCAGTTCGGCTAAATCAGGGCCGCTAGAAGTGGGGGCAAGCGTGGGGGACAGCGTACCGCAGGGACCCAAGCGCAGGAGGGAAGGAAGGGCACCGAGAGACGGTGCCAGCATTTTCTGTGCCACTGAATGAAGGCTGTTGCCCGGAAGGGGACTGGCTCACAAAGCCATTTCTACATCTCTGCTGATAAAATAAAACTGTGCTCCGTGGGTCTCGTGATAATGAGTTTTCTACAAGTAATGATCTGGTAATAACAGATACTTCTTCCAGTGTCTGTCTTGTAGCCGTCTTTCTTCATAATGAGGGAGAAAATCGGACTTGAATTGAACCTGAGCTATTTGCAGTTCTGACCTACTGACCTGACACTAAGTAGCAAGTGTCTCTCATCAGTTCTCAGTCCTTCCTCTTTAGAGATTTTATATAAGATATATAGAGATACACACACATGCATATGCTTCTAAGTCAGAAAAAGAAAGAGGGAAGGCAAGGGAAGAGAAGACCCACCTACTACCCCCCAACACAGAGAAAGTTCTAGTAGGGCAGCACACACTGAGCAGGAGCGGTGTGCACATTATTTTGTAAGTCAGTATACTAACAAGATGTCTAAACTAAGAGAGCCCTTTGGATCATCTAATTTAGTGGTAAACTGGAAAACAAGTATTTCAAGGAGTTATTTTTCTAAAGATTTTACTTGTAAATCCAACACGTAACACAGATAAGAGGCAGAGCTGCTCTGGCTGAACTGTAGGTGGACAGGAGAGAAAAGACGACCGTCACAGTCCCACCTGCTCTGCCACCCTCACCTCTGGGCCACCTCTGTGAAACCTCAGAGCTCGAAGGCCATAAATGAAAACCATCTATGAAGCCAAGCTTCTTCATTTTACACCCAAGGCAACTCCCAAGACCCAGGGCTAAGGGGTGTGGCCACTCGTCTTTGATTCGTGATCCGGTGCTCTTCTCTGATGCCAAGTCTCCCTCCCTTCTTCCCCCGCACGTCTCATAACAAGATGCTCTACAACACCATATGCCTGTCCCATAGTCATTAAAATGACTAACTCCCACTTTGCGCTGAAACAGATGTGCACATTGACCTTGCTCTCTGCGTGCTGCTCGGTATCAGGCATAACCCAGCCTGAGGGTCCTCACTGGATACCATACCCCGAGCCGAATCTTAACCAGAGGATTTTTTAAAAACCTTTCAAATGGAGGTGCCACCGCAGGCTTGTTTAGTTAACAACCCAGTTAACCATTTATCCATTGATGGCTCTCAACTCCGACTGCAAAGTAGAACTGACCTAGGAAAATAAAGATCCACGTCCAAGCCCCATCCCCACAGGGTCTGATTTGAGTCAGCCAGGCGGGACACGCATGCACAGTAGCAGGAGCTTCTACTCCGGTACTTCTATGCACAGCCAGGATTCAAACCACTGAGCTATTTGAATAAGTATCGGAGACTACCAAAGCTTTTACTCTTAAGGTATTTTTAAAGAAATCATTGTATTAAGTGATTGGTGTATGGATGAAGTCCTCATATATAAATATATTACTATTAACAATGATGCCGTGTATCTCTAACAGATGTGAAAGCTACCTCAGGTACCGCAGGTCTAAAGATAAGCCCTGAATTGCTCTAAAAGGAAAGCATCACTGACTCCTGTGTTCACTTCCAGATTTACAATGTCCATTATACTATGAGTATCAATGGGAAATTACAAGATGGGTCAATGGAAATAGATACCGGGAACAACCTGGAGACCTTTAAAATGGGAAGTGGAGCTGAAGAAGCAATTGAAGTTAATGATTTCCAGAATGTAAGTATATTTCATGCATTTAGAGAGTTTAACCAGGCAAGCCTGGAAGGCTTTCCTAATCCAGGGAGAAGCAACATCTCTCACACACAACCAGATGGTAACTGTTCTTTATGGCGGTCATGGTGCCATACTAATTCACATATGTTATGCAGCACATTCTGTCTGAGAAAGGACCACTCTTTGTCCTTTATATTTTCAAAATGAAAAAACAACACCTTGGCACTGAAAAGAACAGGTACTTGGAACTATATAAAGTCTTGGCAGAAGGACTCGAAAGAGCTATTTCTTTCCAAGCAGCTTTCTGTAACACAGTGAGTAAAATGCTTAAAGCAACTCAGAATGTTCCAAGGTCTAAAATGTGAACCTGCAGAGAGGAGGGAAATTGTAATGACCTAACAATCTCATCAACAACAGGTGGGATCTACTTACATACTTTTCTCCATTCTTCAGATTTCCCATTTAATCCAGAAAATTGGAATGGAAATTCCCCTATCATAGTCCTATGTTTTCTGACCATGGCCAATTACAGATAAAACATCCGAGTCTCCTTTGAAAGGAGCAAACATGTTTGTTTTCAAAAGTTCAATTTATAGGCAATTGACCTCACGCTCTGCGACAGTGCTTGGGCGCACGTCTGCAACACAGTGGCACTTGGGGCCCTCTCCTGCTGGCCCATGTAAATATCTTATTCTCTTCATGTTCAAAGACGAGGAAAAGGCATCACTGTTTGTGTTTTCCTGTTAAATCTGTAGATGGAGTAGGTGAGACTTGATAATGAAAAAAGGCACTTGAAAATAATGTCTCTTTTGACAGTTTATTGGCCTACAAACATCTCATCGACCCGCCTTGCTCCAATTGATGAGAAAAACTAGAGATGCTTTTCATTTGAATGAAAGAACTCCCCCTTGCTGATGCCAAAACGCATTTCACAAGTCCTGTTGAATACCAAACAGATGCTAACCCTCGAGACACCCCCCCCCCATGGGTGATGTTCGGTATTTCTTGCTGATGACAAGGACTGGCTGTGTTCAGAGTGGGCTCTGCCTGGGGGTGGGAGGGAGGAGGAGGGGCAGGCTGTGCAGCCCTGGACCGGACTGTTTAGTCAGAGCTTTGCAAATGGTTCTGGTCAGTGCACAAAGATAATTTCTCTGGACCTATTAAAGGCTTTTACTGCTAGACCCAGGACAAGGTAAAAGCATTTTTTCTTTGTACTGCTCAATGAAAGATGACAAAATGTGGCTCCCCCCCACACATCATTCAATCCAGAACAGAACTGAATACCTATGATGTGTCACAAGATCAAGATATGCAAAGGGAGCTACACAGATGAATAAGAAAAGATCCATCTCTCTCAAATGTGCATGAATCAGGAATACAGTTTTAAAATATTTTAATCCCAAACCTATATTTCTGTTTTATAATCCTTCGGTTCTAATAATGGTATTGATTGTGTTTTGTTCTCATAGGCCAACAGGACCACAAATATTTTATAAACTGATCAATTCTCTTTGATAGCTTCCACATTTCTCTAAGTCAGAACTGGTGAGTAGGACATTTTTTTGATGGATAGAACCTGTTAGGGGTTTAAACAAGCCTGGACTTTTGAAAACACATGAATCAGTCACTTCGGTACCCGCACTATTAACTTTCTCCTATATTTTAAACCATCCGTCAAATTCAAGAGGTGTTTATCAAGGCCTACTGTGTGCAAGGGACAGTGCTGAGCACGGGGGATGCAAAGACAACTGACACTTGGGCCCTCCCTCAAGGACCTTACAGTCTAGGCCGGGAGGCAGACATGCCACGCAGAAGTGACTTCAGGTCCGCTTGGGAAACATGCTGTGACAGAGCTATGAACAGAGTTCTGTAGAACACACGGGGTGGGGGCAGCTGCTGGCAATTAGGGGGCTGGAGCAGGTTTTACAGAGGGGATGACAGTTGAGTCAGGTCTTGAAGAATGATTAGGATTTCAACCAGCAGAGAAGTAGGGGCAGGGCTTTCCAGACCCAGGGAGGAATCCTGAACACAAATACCCAGGCCCACCCTTGAGTTCTAAGTAGCGTCAGGTGGTGGAAGGTGGGCAAAGGGGAAAGAGGGGCGGGGCCAGATTAGGGAAGGCTCCTAACTGTGAACAGTGAACAGTGTCCCCGGCTAACCTAGGACCCCACCAAGATTTTAGTAGAGCCAGTGGGAAAGAAAAAAAAAAAAAAACAAAAAACAAAACCCTCCTGAGAGGGAATAGCACTGAACACAGGGCTCTGGGCTCTATGCCGTGAAAGAAAAAATTATTCAGGCCACTTGTTATGAAAGGGAAAGCAGACCATAGTCAAAGGAATCTAGTACAGTGGGGTTTTACAGAGAGATTGGGTTCAACTCTGAATACCATAAGGAAAGGTGAGGATTTATAGCCAAGGAGTAGGGTGGGGGTATTGGTGGAGAGAAAATTACTAAGACATAGAGTAGTTTTTTTACTAAACGAGAACCAACAGGGTTTTTGCTACAGGCAAGCCAGGGTGGTCAGATATCAACGGTGATCAGACCAAGGCCAACTCAGCAGGATTCCTGCTAAAACTGGAATAAACTGGCCAAGGCAGAGCGTATGGTTGGGGCCTAGTCAAAAGGAGGACTCAGAGCAGCCTGACTAGAGGTGGGTCAGGGAGTGTCTTTGTCAGTGCCCCAAGGAATACAAAAAGGGGTTTGTTCAGAGTGTATGAGCTACATTCTAGAAAGTTTTACCCTCAGAAGCATCAATGCTGTTGGTTTAAGCCAACCCTTTCTGGGCTAATGACTCATTTCTGTAACTTAAACCCCAGTTAGAAATTATATGGTGGGTATATGCACGTGTTCACTACCCAGTTCTTTTAACTTTGTGTATATTTGAAAATTTTAATTTAAAAAGCTGGAGGAAAAATAAAAGAACAGCATAATCTACCTGGTAGATAGGTTAGTGATTTCAAAAATCAATATGACCCTTCCTCAAAAAATTAAAAATAGAAATACCATATGGTGCAATATTCCAGTACTAGGTTACCCAAAGAATATGGAAACATTAATTCGAAAAGATATATACACCCCTATGTTTATTTCAGCATTATTTACAATAGCTAAGATATGGAAGCAACCCAAGTGTCCATCGACTGATGAATAAAGAAGACGTGGTATATATAAATATATATATATGTGTGTGTGTGTGTGTGTGTGTGTGTGTGTAAATATAGATATATAGTGGAATATTACTCAGCCATAAAAAAGATGAGATCTTGCTATTTGCAGCAACATAGATGGACCTAGATGGCATTATGCTAAGTGAAATAAGAGAAAGACAAATACTGTATGATTTCACTTACATGTAGAATCTAAAAAACGAATGAATAAACAAACCCAAAAAACCCAAAAATCAGCATCAGACCTACAAATACAAAGAACAAACTGATGGTTGCCAAAGGGGAGAGGGATGAGGGGATGGGCAAAATGGATGAAGGAGAGAGGGAGATACAGGCCTCCAGGTATGGAATGAATAAGTCAGGAAGGTGAAAGTCACAGCACAAGGAATATATTGTATATGTAACAGGTTGTATGGGGCCGGATGGTAGCTACCCTCGTGGTGAGCACAGCGTAACGTACAGATTTGTTGAATCACTGTCTTGTACACCCGAAACTAAGGGAACACTGTGTGTCAGCTATACTCAAAACAAAGTTTACAAAAATCAATATGGACCCAACTATGACATCAAAGAAAAATAAGACATTAGTAATTTATACTATAACTTGGACTTCAGTGTGCGCACGCTCAGCCTGATGTACTCAGAAACGTCGTGACGTCGTGCGCTTGCTCCGATAGGCGCGTCACTGCAGGTGCCACAGCCGAAAATGCAGCCTGATTTAAGCGTGTGTTGGCAAATTAAATACCAGGCTCTTCTTCTCAAACGGTGAACAAACTACCGTTTTCCCTCCATTTTCTCAGGAATTGCATTCCTTACAATGCCATCGTGCGTGGAGACTGTAGCGGAGGTCACGCTGTGCTGATAAGTCCAAGAGTGTTAGATTCTAGGCACAGATACTCGCAACCAGGTTTTCCACCAGGCCCCCAGGGCACTCAGCTCTTCCTACTTCCCCTGGCTCTGTGGGATCCAGCCCCCCGGACCCTGACCACGGAAGGTCAGGGGAGCCCCAGTCTTTGTGACAACCAAAAACTCCCTGGAAGATTTCTAAAGTGCCCTCTTGGGGGAAGGACCCCTTTTTGGAATCCTGGTCTAAGCCACAGAAACCCATGAGATCCTCTAGACAGAAAAAACACACGGCTAAAATGAGATCGCCTGACTCTTATTTAAAAAAAAAAAAATGCTAGAGCATTGGACTCGGCACTCATTATCTTTGGTAGCAAATTTCTTCATTATCGCCAGCTTCTAGGGCCTTGTTTGTTTGCAGAAACAGGAGGTTTGGTTGGCTTTCCTGTGCTTTCCCATTCCTCTGTTTAATCTCTTAATATATCTGGCTGCTTGATATGGATTTGTAGCCATAATATGTGCGAATTTCTTCCCACAGGACCCATCCCTGTGGGGTTTCAGTTCTCTTTGCAGCATGTAGACCGTCAGAACTAACTCAATACTAGATTCACACTCGGGGCTGTGAATCCTTCGATAAAATCGGCTCTGTCCTTTGGGGATATAGTAATGGTGATATGGTGTTTCCTCCCTTGCAACTCACATTCAGAGGATATGAGAGTTGCAAGGGAAGAGAATATATTGCATGGAGGCGGCAGTCATCTCCCCCCACTGCCTTCTGTTTCTCAAGCCATGAGCCCTGGATTTACATGCAGAATAAGAGCAGCAGGCCTTCAGGAGAGAGCAGGGACCAATGGTTCTCAAATGTGTTCCCTGGGCCACCAGAGGCAGCAGCACCTAAGAGCTTGTTGGAAATGCAAAGGGTCGCCCGCATTCAGACCTCCCGCATCAGAAACTCTGGGGGTCGGGCCCAACACTTTTATTTATCAAGTCCTCCAGGGGATTCTGATGCAAGGGAAAATTTGTGAGCCGCTGGTACAGAAGAAACTTGGATTCAAAGGCTGTGTCTTAGCCCATTCAAGCTGCTGGAATGAATTCCCAGAGCCTGGGTGATTTCTGAACCCCAGACATCTCTCACTGTTCCGAGACCTGGCAGTCCGAGATGAAGGCATCAGCGGATGAGTGTCTCTTGAAGGCTTGCTTTCTGGTTCATAGTTGGCCCACCTGTGTCCTCATGTGGCGGGAGGCGTGAGGGAGCTCTGTGGGGTCCCTTTTAGGAGGGTACTAATCCCACTCGCCAGGGCTCTGCCGTTATGACCCAATCACCTCCCAAAGCCCCTCCCTCAAATACCATCACATTGGGGGTTAGGTTTCAACACAGGAATTTGGGTGAGGGGACAAAAACATTCAGTCTGTAGCGGCTATTTCAGTCATTTAAAAACTTTGTTGCCCTGCATAAGTTCTTTTCTCCCTCAACTGGTGGTCCTTCACCCTGGCTATACCTTATAACCGCGTGGGGAGCTTTGAAGCACGCCGCTGTCTGGGCACTGCCCCAGGCCAATGAAATGGGAATCTCTGTGGAGAGTCCCAGGCATTGATGGTTTTAAATTCAGTGGTTTTAAAATCTGGTTCAGGGAGTCCCTCCTCCTGGAGAGGGCAAGGATATTGCTACCCCTCTCTGGGTGAGACATGATGCTAGGACACACGTGTCACATATGTGAACATGGCCCATTAGGCTGCAACGCAGAGCACGAGGAGCTTTAGGCAGAACGAGCCTTTCCTTCTCTGAGCTCCGGCACGTCACCCCTCAGCCATTGTAGGGCTGCTGGCTCTCAGATTACATATGGTGGAACTTGCCATGAATGTCCTCTGTTCTTCACGGAAGAGGGCTGAGTCCTGAGCCAGGACCCTGAGATTTCTGAATGCTCTTCCTCCCCCCACTCTGCAGCATTGACGCTGGAGCAAGTCCAGATCTTCCTGACATTTGTCTCAACTGAACGGAAGATTAGCAAATTGAGATGTTTGGATTTCTGTGGGTGTCTGCTGTTATGGCATAAGATTTGAAGGCCTTTGCCACTGCTTTTAGCCACTCAGTCATCATGAAATCCACCAGCTTTCCACCAGAGTGGAAGTACACACTCTTGGGACAGAACGCACTGCCAGTCCTCATGCACCCGCTGTGGCATCGGGACTGCGCCGTCGGCCAAGCCTGGAGCCCTGCGGCTGATGTTGCCCTTGAGGCTGGTCCCTAGGCTGACAGGGAGGAGACACTGTTTGTGTCTCACAAGGGACAAGAACAAAGCATCCAGGCCCTCTGGTAAGGTCTAGGAACAAAGGTCAGCTCCCGGTGTTGTAGGAAGCTTTACTATTTGCCTGGCTCAGTGACTTAGGAAAAATCTGCATTCATGGAATTAATGAATGTAGCCCACATCTTTCGAGAACCTTTGTGGGATCACAAAAAAGAAAAAGGTTCAGATACTTATGTCAAAAGTCTTATAACTGAGTGGGGACAGAACCTTGACAAGGAGCGGTCACTCGGGCACGGAGAACTAAGTGCTAGACGAGGGAATGAAGGCTGGGGGGCTTGCAGATGTTAGAGGAGGGGGACCTGCTCCGCCTGGAGTGGTGGAGAAAGCTGCGCGGACAAGGCAGCATTTCATCTGAGCATGGCAGGGCTGATGGAGCAACTAACAGACTCTGTCTCAGCTCACATGCCCCTGGCAGGGGTCTTCCCGACCACACCGTCAAAGGTACTATCCTCTGTGTTCCTGCCTCACACTCTGCTTTATTTTTCTCCATGGCACGCACCACCACCTGACTTGACCTTTTTTTTTTTTTGTAAATAACGCTATAAGGTCAGCTCCATGAGTGCAGTCATTCCGTCTATTCTGTTCATCCCTATACTTGGTGCTTGGAACAGTGCCCGGTTTGCAGTAGACACTCAATACACTGAATAACTGAACGAATGGATAGATGGATAAACTTATCTTTCCTAGGGCATCACTGGAATCCGTTTTGCTGGAGGAGAAAAGTGCTACATCAAAGCACAGGTGAAGGCTCGCGTTCCTGAGGTGGGCACTGTGACCAAACAGAGCATCTCCTCCGAACTGGTGGGTACCTCGGCATGCTTGACAGCAAGAGGGTCTGGCAGACATCGTTTGACCACATGGCCCTTTCTGTCTCTCGTTCCTGGATAGCTTCGTGACCAGAAGTTCTATTCCTTCTCTGCTGAAGAAATTGAAACTATTTTAGTCCTACTTGTTGATCCCCAGAGTTCATACTTATATGACGTAGTGTACTTAAAGGTTTTGGTAAAATGCATAAAAGGGCTTGGTCTTCACATGGCCCTTGTTTGCCTAATATTAGGGAGGGAACTGTCTGATTAGTGATGAAAACAATATAAAGCGCTTCTCATGACAGAATCTTCATTAAAGGGGCTTCAGGAGCTTTCTAGCCTCAGTTCCACTCAGTGTGGGAATTCCTCCTGAAAATCTCAATTGGCTGATCAAGCAGAGACAGGGCTCCCTTCCCTGGGCACCAGACAACTTTCGGGTGTGGGGCGGAGGGTGGAGTTCAAACCATTGTGCCCTACTCTGAGTTGAGCTGGCTCCCCCTACAGTTTCTTCCCCTTGGCTCGAGTTCAGCCCAACGAAGCTCCTTAACGTGTATTCATTCCTTTCCTATGTGTCAGATTCGTGAGGTTTTTTAAGCATAATTCTTTCATTTATTATTAACAATTTGCCTTTGAGCTCGATTTTATAAAGATTTACTTTAAGAATTGCACGGAATTCTAAAGACAATCTAATACCTCCCATTTATTTGATGCTTTGGGTCTTATGAAGCGGTCACATGCATTACCGTCCTCCATTTGAGTTGTGGCAGGGTATAGTGGGGAGAAAATAGGCTTTGAAGTTAGAAAAATGTGGGTTCAAATCCCAGCCCTGACACTTGCTATGGATGTGGCTTCAATTCTTTGAGCCTCGGTTTTGTCATCTACAAACTAAGGGTCTGCATCCTGTCTCCATGGCCCTAGAACCCACTGGATAATGACTACACGCTGCTGCTATAAATTACCAATTCCATTATGATCAGCTCTGGTCCTTCCTGTATCCCTGAGAGGAAGGTAAAGCAAGCCTCAGCTCCCTTAAGGCAAAGGAAGAAAAATAAGGGTAAGCAAAAGTGCCTGGAAACTGCCTGTTTGCTGTCATAGCAGCAGCAGCAGCTGTCTCAAAATAAAACAAAACAACACAAAACAAAAGCTACAACAAACCTATGAGTTTTTAAAGCTGGCCGTTACAGTGCAGATTATAAAAATGACACCCAGCCCTCCTTTGTTCCGAGCCTTGTGCTTTTCTTACTGCATTACCATTTTGTTGCGGTCCTATCACTCCATTTCTGTAATGCAGAATCCTTTACATGTTCTCCGTAAATGGACATAGAAGTCGTTTTCCTCTCCTGCCTTCCGAAAGAGCCAGCTCTCCAGCCAGCTGACTGAGATCTAATCATAAGTTTGCAGGACATTCCTGAGGCTTTTGAAGAACAAGTGGGGTTTTTTTCACCCCTGATTTTTAAAAACATACTTGGTCATTGTAGAAAATTTGGGACATACATAGAAGAATAGAGAAGAAAATCACCCACAATTGCTTAATCCACAGATGTTTAGGTTAATACTAACGTTAATGTCTTGGTGAATTATTTTCATGTGCGGGTGTGCTATTCTTTTCAGACTTGAAGCTATATAGCTCTACATTCTTATTATCTTCACTTAACTTTAGTTCTTCTACAATGCACATTATAATGGATATATTATGTCCTCGGATGGTTATAATTTGAAAGTCTTTTGTTCTTGAATACTTCAGCCATCTTCAGTTTTTCCACTATTTCAAATAACAATTCAAAATGATTATTTGAATACAGAAATAATTCACGGTGATGAACAGTTTAGCATTTTCAAGCTTTGTCTGCATCTGATTCTTTTCTTAGATCGTAGAGGCGAATTATTTTTCCTGTGCTTTAGTTCTTTCTATTGTGCTTGGTGGATTCTCTGGTGGGCAAAGCCAAATTCAGGCAACATGTTTGTGTGAATTAGGAATGTGTCCAGCTGTCGGTAGCAGAAAACTACACTCAGAGTGACTTAAATACAAAAGGATTTGTTTTTCTCCATAGTAGGCAATGTTTGGAGGGGGCTGCCGGCGTTGGCTGCCAGCGTTGCGGGGCGGGGGGCGGGCAGCATTGCTGATGTTTTTGGCCTTGCCTTCCCAGCTCCAACCATCAACCATGCATTCAAGGAAGGAAGTCAGGAAGAGGTTGAGCAGTGCCAACCATGTCTTCCCTTTCATCAGGAAGAGTAGAAGCCTTCTCAGCCCTCCAGTATACTCCAGTGTGAACTGCAGAGTCTAGAACCGGTCACGCGGGCACCCCCAGCTGCTGGACAGTCTGAGAAAACGAGCAGCCAGCGTCTCTCCTGGGGGCGGGGGCACTGCTGCCTCACACAAAAGCAGGACTGCGTGGCAGGGTCAGGGAGAGGCGAGGCAGGGTGGGCAGCTGAGACTACGCTGCAAGTAGATTGCACACTGCTAGCGTGTAAGATGCATAGGTGTGCATTACCGATGGGCTGGATTTATGCACCACTTGCTCTTATAAATTTTTCATCAGTTTTGTATAACTTTAAAAAGCTGCTATACCCAAAGAGCATTCATTTCCTGGATGGAGCCATTTAATTTAAGGTAAATAACTGGACTACCTGAGTGTTAGCTTCCTCCAATAACTTTAAGTTGTCTTAATGCAGCCATAAGCCTGGGGGACAAAGTATAAATGAAGTGCTGCTTTTAGCTAAAAATATGGAGAAAACATTTTAATTTCTCCAACCTATTGCAAACTAATAAATATATGAAAGGAACAACCTGGCAAAATAAATTTGTCTCCTGGGTTATCAGACGGTTCTCGGCATCTCGCTGTAGAAGAAAATCCAGGGTTTAGCTCTGAAATCTCAGTGGTGTGCCTGATGAGAGGAACATTGGAAATGTGTTTTGTTAGAGCTGGGAAATGTAGAAACGGTTTATGTTAAATCATACTTTGAACTGAAGACATTAAAGAACCAATCACTTGCTTTTCCCATTGTTGTTCAGAAGCTGCAGAACAAAACCCCAAAGGATTTTCACTTCAAATGAAGGGCTCCTCTGTCCTTTATAGGATTTCAGAGTCCGTTCAATTGCTTTTCCTCAAAAAATCTTTGATCAAAAACATCAGATTAACCTAAGTCTCAAAGTTGGTATCAAGTAATTTTCACTTCCACTCAGGACACTCAATATTCACACATTTCAGTTATCCAAAGGCAGGGGGACAAGAGGGGCAAAGACAACATTGTGAAGAGAGTTACAAAGACAAGACACACACCACACCACACCTCCGCCCCCCCACTACACACCACACACATACCACATACACATCCCACAACCCCACACATACTCCCCTACACTTATACACCCCACACCCCCTACATACCCCTCCACATACACCACACCCCCCACACCACACCCCAAATCTCCACACCCCCACAACCCCAAACATACCCCCTACACATACACAGCCCACATCCACCCCACACACACCCCCACACCACATACACACCCCATAACCCCACACATACCCCCTACACATAACACCCCCACCCCACACACCCTACATATCCCAAGTACACCACACCCTCCACCACACACCCCAAATCCCCACACTCACACCACACACATGCTGCATCCCCACACCATACACACATACCACATACGCACCCACAACCTCACACATATGCCCCTACACATACACACCCCCACCCCACACACCCTACATACCCCCCATACACACCACAAATCCCCACACCACACCCCACACACACATCACACATACCCACAACCCCACACATGCCCTATATACCCCACACAGTTCTCATTAAGGTTTTATTAGGTGAAATAATCCACCAGCACGTGACTCTTAATACACAGCATGTTTCATTGTCCTCTTTGCTCAATGCATTTCATTTTTACTTACTTGCAGGAAGGCAAGATCATGCCAGTTAAATACGAAGAAAATTCTCTTATCTGGGTGGCTGTAGACCAGCCTGTGAAGGACAACAGCTTCTTGAGTTCTAAGGTCTTAGAACTCTGTGGCGACCTTCCTATTTTCTGGCTTAAGCCAACGTATCCAAAAGGTAACATTTTAAATTCTCTTAATGCTGCTGGGAATTCTCCCTGTTTGTGTGAGTTTCCTGTGAGCCCTTCCACAGGCCTGAGCCTGTAACAAGGAAGATGCATCAGGATGCGTGCCACAGTGTCTCAGTAATTGGCAAGAGAGATCAAAGAGAAGGAAGGTGACAGCCATGAATGTTTTAGGGAAGGGACTGAGCAGCAGGGTTAACAGGAAGTGGATCAGGCAGACAGAATACCACTGCATTATCTGCCATTTTTATTTATGACACTCCCCCCTTCTTTCTGCTCTGCCCCTTAATCTAAGTTGTTTGCACTTTCCCATTTTACATTTTTTTATTCCTATGGCAGAGAATCAAGGGACTAAGAAGCTGTCATACTGCTGAATCTTTATTATGTTCAAACCTAGAATTATGGGACGGCCAAAAGCTGCTATGGGTATAGGTTGAGATTCTTCAAGTTCAAGGCTTGAGCATCGGCTTCCAAGTCCGTTCAAAAGAAATGAAGGGCCCCTGGGGTTCAGAGCTAGCTTGGAACACACCTTTGAGCTATCTATCCGTGGGTGGTGAAGGGCAGGTGGGCCCTGAGGGCCAACTTTCACTCCTCACCACCAGTCTTCCCACTGGCCCCCCCAAAGGCCTACTTTGTAGCTGTGGCTCAAGTGTAAAAGAAAGGCCTCTCTCCCAGCTCAGCTGAGATATACTCTGTCTTCTGAAAGATTTTATCGGGCACAGAGAGAGCAGCATGGAAATAAAATACAGGCATTAAAACCACCGAGCTTAGGAGGGGCAACCGGCAGTGACTATGAAAAGGGTGCAGTTACAGTTTTACAAGATGAAAGTAGTTATGCAGATAGATGGTTGCACGGCAATGTGAACGCACGTAACACCCTCAGCTGTACAATTAAAAATGGTTACAATGGTAAATGTTATATTTTACCACAGATTAAAAAAAATCTCACCAGGCTTAGAAAGTCCAGGCTTCTGATTGTGCCACTGCTAATTTATTCCTACAGGTCACAAGTCTCATTATGTCCCAAAGCTTGGATAAGATGGTTACTTTCTGGCCCAGGCAAAGCAAATAGGATCCAATTTATACTGTGGCTTCCTGGAAGAGTGACTCGAGAAGGATCCTGAGGCCACATGCAGGCTTAGTAAGGAGTAGCATGAGCAGTGTCTGTCACCACTGGAGGGGCTGGAGAGGGCTGCCAAGTGGGACTTTCACTTTTGCCGTCCCTGCTCTTGCTCCAGTGGGTGCTTGCAACTCACAATTCTGTGGCCTTTTGCCAAGTGCTGGCTTTTGACTCCTCACCTGCCTCCACATGAAACGGGCCTTCTTGCTTTCCACCTCCCAGGAACTACTTCTCCAGTACTTGTCACCTTGTCCACTCAAGGACAAAAAAAGCCTCTGACTCTGCTACTACGTAGAGCTCTCTCTAATCACTTTGTTTGAGGACAAGCCTCTACCCAGTTCATTCATTCGTTTATTCAGCACATACTTTTTTGAAGGCTTATTACATGCCATTGACTTGCTCTGGGTAGTTGGGATGCACGGTGCAGAACAGACAAGAATCCCTGCCCACAGGGAGTCTACGCTGAAGCAAGGGGAAAGAGCAAACAAACACTAAATTAAAATAAGAAAACCATATGGTAGGGATCCAAGGTGCTATGGAAAAATAACAGAGCAGGGCAAAGAAGGTGGGGGTGGGGACGTGAAGGTGTCGCTGGTCTGACTGATAGGATGAGTACCTTCACCCCCTGGCAAAGAGTGCGCTCCCTACTTCCGAGATGTAGCTTGGCCCCGCACCGCCCGCAGCATGACCACATCTTAAGTATTCAATCATTACATATTCCCACCCCAGAATTACATGTTACGTACGACACCAGAAAAGTGGAAACCACCTAAATGCCCCCAGAGTTGGAAAGGGTTAAATAATTGCTGGGGTAGCCATAGGGTGGAATATTACACATATTAAAGATGAAGGATTTTTTTTTCCCAGTCTCTCATAAACACAGTCACATTTAACGATAAATCAAGAAAATAAAACCCCCTCTGAGGATGCCTGGTCCCGAACACCTGATTCTAATAAAAGCTCCCCAACTCCAGGGTCCGGCAGCCTCTGCCCTTGGATCCTTAAGCTGGCAGGTCCCCAGCATCACGCAGCTGTATTATCAGACAGTGGAGACTGCACAAGGTCAGAGGGCAGGGTGAGAGCTGGCAGCCGCTGAGCCCTGGCTGTGTGCCAGCTGCCAGCCACTGTGCTAGAGCTTTAGGTGTTGTCCTTGGTCACTCTTTACCAGCAACTGTCCAGGGAACTACAAATGTTCCCATTTTACAGATGAAGAAACCAAGGTTCACAGAGATTTAATAACTCGCCTGAGGACATTCCATTAGTTAAAAGAAGTGGTGTTGAGATCTGAATCGGGCTCCCTGATCCTCTCCAACCACGAACTCAGAAACTTAGAAGCTACCTGTGGAAGCCCCCCGTGGCTGTAAAGCCCATCTAAGTTCTCAGAAATAACACAGCATGATAGAATCATCACCACCTAACATTTGAGTGCTTATTATATGCCAAATGCTGTGCTAAAACCCTTGGACACAGCTCTATCCTCTATCACTACTCTGTGAATTGGATACGTTATCCCCATTTTGCAGATAAAGAAAGTGAGACTCAGACACCAAAGCCAAAGCTGTGTGGTACTTTCCATGTGCGTTATTTGGCAGCCTCGGGTCATGCTGCAGGCCCCCTGTGGTAGTGTGGTGAACTAGAACACTGGGCTAGGAGCCAGAGAGATTCATGTTTGGCTCCTGTCTCTGCCACCCATTCTGCGATCTTGGCCAAGTCTCTTGGTCTTTCTGAGCCTTGATGCCCTCATAAACGTTGCTTCTTCTATCCTGCCCATAGGATTTTTAAAAGAATCAACCAAGATAACCAATCTCCTGAAAATTATAAAGCTTCATACTGTCAATCCATTAAGAATGCACAGGGCTGGGGTGCCTCATTGGCTCAGCTAGTAAAGCATGTGACTCTTGATCTCAGGGTTGTGAGTTCAAGCCCCATGTTGGGTGTGGAGCCTACTATAAAACAAACAAGAATGCTCAGGCCTGCAACTAACAGAATACCTGATCAACAGTGGTTTCAATAAATAGTTTGGTTCTTTTCAAATAGTCATGAAGGCTGGAGGTCGGTTTCTGGCATTAGCAGCTACTCAGCAACATCAGGGCACTTTTCCTAGCTGACTGTTTCGCTGCCTACGCCATATTGGTTTATCATCTTTGGGCCTATCCCTTCTGGTCACAGATTGGCTCTCATAACCCAGATACATCTATGTTCAAGAAAAGAAGACAAGACAGAGAAAGCTGTTTCGGCCCTCTTTTACCAAGAAAGCAAAAGCTTTCCCAGAAACTGCACCAATATATTTTGCTTACATCTCACTGGCCAGAAATGTTCCATCTGGTCTCTCTTAATTGGAAGGGAGGCTAGGGAAACAAGTGGTATTTTACTCCCTCAGCTCCTATTGTAGAGGCAGGTAAGGAAACAAAGAACTGAGAATGGATTTTTGTCGGCTGTCTCACGATATCTGCCTCAGGACTATGAAACCAAATCATGGTTATCTGTATGTTAAACTACTAACCTAAGACTCTGAAACATGCTTTATTATTTAAAAAGTCCTCAACACAAATTTCAATAATTAGACAAGAATCTGTTTTGATGCCCTTTTATGCTTTTACCCTGATAAACATCAATTATTTACTTCCTTGGTTATCCAAATAAATGAACTTAAAGCAATTTTTTTTTTTAAAGAAATCCAGAGAGAAAGAAGAGAATTGGTAAGAAAAATTGCTACAACTACCACAAGAAGACCACACAGTGGACCACGGAGCAACCCAGGCCCTGGAGGACCAAATAATGAAACCAGACCCAGTGTTCAAGAGGATTCAGAACCCTTCAATCCAGACAACCCTTACCATGTACGTACTGATGTTTTCATGACTGCTCAGATGAATCCCTTGAACATAACATTGAAGTGGTGGTTATTTCTACTTGAGGTTTCAAATGAGCACTTAATATTCAACGTAGATTTTTACTCAATTATTTAAAAAAATACACCTGAATTTGTGTCACGAAGTTTATAAAATGAGGGTAAGACACTTAAGCGTGGTCTCTGGTGTGAAATCCAGTTTGGTCGTAACCCTTATTCAAAGTTGTTTTCTGTGCTCTCCCTTTATTGAGTCACAGGCAAATCCGTAAAGACACATTCATATCAGGAATTTGATTATTCAAAAAATGTTTCCAAGAATGTGCCCTGGGGCCAACACACAGAATGAAAGTATTCTCTTTCCCCCTTTATATCCACTTGATTCATCCATTCAACAGACATTTGCTGAGAACCTGCTCTTTTCCAGGCCCTGTGCACACAGACAGGAGTTAAATTCTGCCCTCAGGGGCTCTCCGTCCAGGCGGGAGATAAAACACTTCAGACTGAAATGCTGGGAACTAGTGTTTATAAGGATGGCACTAATGTGCTAAAAACTTTTCAAATCTTCAAAAAATATTATTGACCATTACTATAAGTGAAGGGAGCAAAAGAATAGTAATTAAATTTTTGTAACTAGTGTTTTAAATGAAAAAATAGTACATGCCTATGTTTTTTTAAAGTAGAAAAGGGTATATCTACAATGAAATGTGTTTCCTGTCCGCCTCTGACACTTTCCCCAGGGCAATATATTAACAATAGCTATTTGCCCACTTTTCAAGAAAGTGTACCACGCAAACACACACATTTTTAACACAAAAGAGCATATAACACTTCTATACCTTACTTTCTTTCCAGTTACAGTATTTTGAAGATTGTTCTGTATTTCTACAAACATCTACCTCATTCATTTTAATGGCCACATCATATTCCACTGTGCGGGCAGATGTACAGAAATTTAACTAGTTCTACTTTGACATGTAGATTATTGCCCTATCTTTTGCTCTTATAAAATACTGTTAGTAGTATACAACATTGTACATGCCCCACAGTCACGGGAAGGAGTAAATAAGATAATGCAGGCAAAGCTCTTAGCACAATGATTGGCACATGGTAGGCATTACCTTGCTCAGTGTTAACTAGTAGTCTTATTATACCTCTTGTACACGTGTGGGAATGTTTTTCAGCATAAATACAGATGTATGGGTCTACTGGGTCAAAGGAGATGGAATTTTACATTATTTAATGGAAGATGCCAAACTGTCTCCCAAGGAATTACACCAGCTACATGTCTTCAATGGTAATGAAAGGGACTCATTTATTATCAAACTTTAAAAAAATCTTTACCAGTCTCTCGGATGTGTTTTTTCTCATTGTTTCATCTTGCCCGTCTCTAATTATGTGTAAGGTTGAGCATCTTTTCATAGACAGATCAATTCATTTACATATTTTTTCCTGTGTAGCCTTTTCAGTCCTATACTGTTTCATGTGTTGCAAATTTATTTTCTAGTTTATCATTTAGACTAACATATTTTAGAAAGATTAGAGCAAAAAGTATTTTTTAAATGACCCGAGGCTTATTGGACAATTCAGAACGCCACAGTACTTCATTCCCTAAAGCTCAAATAGTAAAAGGAAAGAAAGAAAGAAAGAAAGAAAGAAAGAAAGAAAGAAAGAAAGAAAGAAAGAAAGAAAGAAAGAAAGAAAAAGAAAAGAAAAGAAATCTGAATAGGCAAACAAAATTTAATATAGTTTACTCCCCCAGGTAGCTGGGCTAGCTAATCTGGTTCAAGGGAGGGGGCATCAGGCCCTTCACAGAGGGGCAGGATGTAACTTTGTCTGCCTTGCTTCCAGACTTGAATGATCCATTTTCCTTGAAAAACTCCAATTCTTTCTATCAGTTTTTCCTTTATTTCATGCTCAGCTTTAAGAAGAAGCATCTCCCCATGATCTCAGTCCTTCACATGTTCCTTTAAGGAAATATCCTGGGGCAACAACCTGAGATTTCCTCCCAACTTTCAAATCCCAACAAACCTTTGTTGAACCCTCAGATGAGGAAATGCCTCAACGGACAGGCTTCTGACTCCCCCTGCCCTGGAAGAGTCAGTCAGCTACAATCAATCAATGAAGTGGTTTTCTTTTTGCTGTCCCAGATTAACTTAGTTCAAGAGATAAGGGGGAAAAAAATGGAAAGAGTCTGAAGAATAAGAAAAAAATGGTTTAAGAGAGTAAGGCAAATATTTTGACGATAAAATGTGAACATAAGCTCTATCAGATGGTGTTAAGGAATGGTCAGTTTCGTTAGGTATGATGATGGCACCATAGCTGTGTAGGCAAAATACTGCTTTAGAGGTGCACTCTAATGTCTTTTTGGGTGAAATGTTGCAATACCTTCAATGTCTTTAAAGTCACTTCAAAATTTAAAATACTTCAGAAAAGAAAATGTCAAGCAAATTTGACAAAAGGTAAGCAACTGTCGAAACTAGATGATGTTCAGTACACAATTTTCTCCACTTCCAGTATGTTGATATTCCTAATAATAAAAAGGCCCTCTCCCCCAAAAAACTTAAAAGACTTGTTTGTATACCAGAAAAGGTGATAGGGTTGCGAGGTTCACTTTGCTCAAGCCTAACCTACGTCTGGTGCTGCATCTCCCCAGGTTCAAGTCCCTCAAGGAAAGAGACTTCAAGTGAATGAAGAGTACACATTAAAGGCTTCTTGGCAATGTAACTCAGTAACATATTCACGAGAATGCAGAATCTAAACCCCTAGGGACCTACGAAAAGGAAAAACAGATACATAGATTTGGCAGAGGGCAACTTCCTTCCAGTTCTGTGATACCTCCAGCAGTGAAAATGGGGATTGTGTAGGTGATTTTTACTCCATCCATGATTTTGCTTATATAATAATAATGGCACATAGAAACTAGAAAATCAAGTTTAAGGTCTTGAATTTTTAGACATTACATGGTGCCTTTTCCTGAGTATTATAGACCCCTTAAGGTTGAAATGAAGGCAGAATCTAAATGATGTCAGTGTCCTCAGCCAGTGCAATTGTAATAGCAATCTGTTAGCCTAGGTCAGTGAGTTTCAAAAGGTGCTCCAAGAGCCCTGGAGGCCATTCGTACAAAATGGCACCAGTGTTCCACTGACTTTAGTTAGCAGTGGCAGAAATGCTACTTCTGAATACTTCCTTTTTGTTTGCCTAACTTAAAACAGTCACTACTGAGTGGGAGTCATGACTCATTAAAGGCATGGAGAAACTCCGTAATATTAAAAACAAAAAAACCAACAGTCCTGCCAGTGACAGATGGAGGTTCCTTGATGTTTTAGAATGAATTCTGAATTATAAGGTTATAATAAGACTGAAAACTTCTTAACAGAAAATTATGCTGATTTCTTGTACCAGTGCAACATTCAGGATCTTATTTTAAAATAATGTGCATGCTACAGAATTCCCATTATGAAGAAAACACAAATAATTACCTTTTATTTCCCAGCAGCAGGAAGGGGAAGGCATGACATTTGACCCTAGACTGGATCACGAAGGAATCTGCTGTATAGAATGCAGACGGAGCTACACTCATTGCCAGAAGATCTGTGAACCCCTGGGGGGCTACTACCCATGGCCTTACAATTATCAAGGTTGCCGTTCGGCCTGCAGAGTTGTCATGCCGTGTAGCTGGTGGGTGGCCCGCATCTTGGGCATGGTGTGAAATCCCTTCATATACCAGGTGCTTGTATCATAAAAACTAACTCAAGAGACAACCAGAGTATGAGGCATCTTGATGCTGAAGGGACTACAAAGTATTTTATACTCAATTTGAGCAATGTTATTCGATACTTTTAACAGAAGCTCTCAATTGCTTTACAGAACTTTATCCACAATGTGCAAATGTACTGAAAGGGTAGTTTAATTCTAAGAGGCCATAACAATCCTTTTATTACTTGCTATTTTTTATTTGCTTTGCTCTGCCAATAAGGCCTACTCATAAGACTAACTTCCTAAGCTACTTTGAAATAAACATGAAAAATCACTTACAATGTCAAAGATCTCAGTTGTACACTTGAGTTCTTTTTAATCGAGTCATTGAAGTAATTGTTTTTGGTTGTTATTTATACAGAATTCCTCCACTGTTCTTAACTTTTATTTTTCTTCCCAGTGCTGCAAATGTACTCCAAAGTTCCCACATAAAAACACAAACAAAAAAGTAAAACGGGACATATAATGGAATTTACCTGAGAGCAAGCATTATAAACTTCAAGATGGTAGCTCACAGGAAATCTTTAATTTATAGTTTGTGCTGGCATGTGATTAACAGGTGGTTGCCCTGTGTTAGGAGTCACCCCATGGAAAAGAGCATTAGTATTAAGGGGGAAAATGAAGTCGAAGATAAATCTGACTTGTGGGAAAGGACTTTGACATTCTGAGAAGCAGGTCTTCACACCCTTTTCAATCTGTTCAGTACGTGGTCACTGGGCATGAAGAAGCAGAGTGATATCTACCTTTGTAGTACAGATCAGGCTGGTGATGTAGTCCAATTACCAGTAAGTTACTCTCATAGTCATAGGACTAACAGTGCTGCTTGGCAGATCTGGCTGAGAGGAATGGCTTATTTATTTATAATGACATAAAGTCTCTTAGGAACAAGGACTGTCTTTAGAAACTGAAATATTAGATCAGGAAAATGAGCAGGTATTTCATATTTTTGACATTTTAGTTTTGAATCCCACAGTCTGAGAGACAAAGAACTTTCTTAAGGAAAAAAAAAAAGTTTTCCAAAACAGTACAATGATTCAGAGAGATGACAGAAAGGTCTTGATACCATCTCACTACAGTCCCATATTCTAAATAAACCTTATTACTGTACCTCTAGTGTTTGCCAATTTAAGTTGGTAAAATCTTACAGTTTCTTAAACCTGGTTATCAGATGAACATTCGTATGTCTGCATTTACTGGAATATACAGTAAGTTAGGTCTCTGCATGAAAAAGATATGAAGGAAAGAGACATGCAGAATTATACGTTGAATGGTCACACTGTTCTCAGGCAGCAGCTACTTCTGGCACAGATAGGAATTTTACATGTTTAGTCTTTAAAATAGTTGTTACTCTATTAACTAAGCAAATACGTGTCAATGGCTCTGCCTACCATCTCCAACCTCACTATGCAGCAACCTGTACTTAATTCTACAATTAAATAAAAAGGAAAAAAAAAAAAACACCAAAAAGACTCAGTGATCCCAGCCCAGAAGAGCTTCTGGTCTCATGACAGACAAAGATAATCAGGACTCAGTACACAAAACGCCTTGACAAAGATGGGCACATTGGGCTTCTTGGAGGCAGAGAATGCCTTTGCTAGGTCTTCAAGGATGAACAGGAGTTAGCCAGGTAAAGGTGACAGAGGAAGGGCATTCCAAGCAGATGGAGGAGTTCAGTAAAGTCAGGGGTGTGAAGATGCACGATATAATCAGGCAAACAGAGCATTCTGGTTGAGGTAGAACATATTAAGATGGAAATGTAAATAGAAAGTATCTTATATTGCATGTTAACTTTGAATGTATTTATTTGGACGATAAGGAATAGGAAACCAATGAAAGGTTGCTGGCACGGAGGGAGCTGGTTAAGTCTCCATTTTTAGATGGACCAACCCTGGTAGCTTTCCTCGAGAGAACGGAGCAGGTGCCAGACTTTGTAAGGAGCAAAGTGTGTCTTGGGAAGGAAGGCTGTCTCTTGAAAAGGTGCTCCTTTTTCAAAGTACCATAATTAAACAGAAATGTGGGAAGTGAATAATTCCCTTCATAATTAATAATAGAGTTATGTTGTGTTATAAGTCACAAAATACCCAAGGAAGTCAATTTAATAGAAAAAAATATTGATGTTTTAAGGGCAAAGGGGAGATTCAAGGTTGGGTTAAGGGTAGAAATGACAGACTCAAATTATGTTCAAGGAAGAAAACTAAAGGCCTATTTTGAAAGAGAAGAATCAAGTGTACAAAGGAAGGACATTTAGTAAAAGAAGACACTGCAGAATATAAACTTTTCACAAATTGGTACTAATACCTGGGTTACCTTTAACCAGGCCAATCTAAAATGTAGCCCAGTTTGCTGTGCTGAATCTTAACTGTGTGTGTGTACTGTGTATGTATATATTATATATGTGAGATATTTTTTTATTTTATGGGTACTCATGTAATTTTCAGCAATTCTATAAACCAATCCTATGGACATCACAGGTTAATTTTCAAAGTCCTCATCTGACTCAGACTGGAAGGGCTCCTATACAGCCTTAGATGTGATAGTTGCTGCTGCAAAAGCACAAAGAAAATGAAGAATGGTCATGCCGGGTTCCAGTAGTTTCTATGTTATATTAACATATCTCACTAAAATATGCCAACATACGTCCACTGCCATTTTAAAAACTTGTCAAAACCTCATCCTTATACCTCCTTCCACCACCACCTCAAATAAATGACACTAGAAAAGTAAATACATTCAGAATAATCACTTAACCCACTCAACAGTTTATTTCTTACACCAGATTTTATTGCACTCTGAAATACAAGCTGCATTCTTACAAAATAGAAATTCCTTGTGTGGAGGTGATAAATTAATTTCTGTATAAGCTGAATATGCTGGATGTTTTACGAACATTTTATAGAAAGGGTCACAATATTTTTTAGATTTAACTGCCTTATTGAGGGGGGAAGAGGGAGCTGACAAAAGTCTACATGCATAGATAGTCCTAGTAGCATATCTGAAACATGAAGGTGTAAATTTGAGTCAATGATGCAAACGTTAGCAAAAACATTTTACAGGCACAGTTGAGTTTTGGTGTTTATAGAAGGAAGGTGAACTCCTTCTGAAGGGCTTTTGTACATATATGCATGCTCACACCTATATGCATATATAGGTTACACGTTGAAAAAGCCCAATATAATATTCAGAATCAAATTTACGAACAGGTTAAGTTAGTGTTGCCTGATTTTTAACAATAAAAGGAATCACTACAGATTTTATTTAAACTGTTACATTCAAAAGTAATCAATTTCCATACAGTTTTTAGGTACTTACCTCGTAAAGGTAAGTACATTTATATATACATTTATTGCATGGATAACCTAAACCTAGCAAATAGCTGGTTTTAGGCTTACTGAATCTTTTTCATGTCTTAATAGTTTTTAAAATCAAATATATAGGAGTCAGTCATTATTAGGGTACACGTTATCACCAGAGTGATAAAAAATCAGTAATGGGACTGGAAATAGTATACCCACGAAGCTATAACTAAGTCCTTAGATTAAAACACCAAATTTACTATAAACTGTTTAAGAGGTATTCCCCACTAAATTCTCTGTATAAGCTTAGTAAGAACTTTACAGATGTTCTTGTCATAGTCCTGTTCTCTGTGCCTGCTCCTTTACAAAAATTCTCTTCACATCAAATTCCTACAATTGAATTAGAAACCCAGAAAATTCAACCTTTTTTCTCAGATGGCTACAAAAATCTGAATAACAATGAGACAGCTTGAAATAACCTCTATCTACTTTTTTAAAACTAGAACTGTATTTGTAAATTTACTTCCAAATACTTAAAAAAACAAAAAACAAACCCACAAAAAAACCCAAACATGATTTTGGTGGCTTTCTGTCTTTCAGAGTTCCAAGGTGTGGATTATTTCATTGCAAGAAGTTCTCTTTTCAACTGTTATATATTCCATTAACCTAGACTATTATCCATTTTTATATAAAGAGTCCACTTTATACTGACATAGCCAAAGATCTGGAATAAACTACTCAAGCATGAACTTTCCTTTAGCGGAACATAATGCTTTTTAAGGCAAGTGCTTTCTTTTCAATTAAAACCGTATTCCTGCCTGTTACTGAGTTAGCACAGTAAAGAAGATCTCCACAGGATATATGATACTCAACCTAACACACATGATACTCAACCTACTCAACCAGCCCCGTAATTTTTAATATTCACTTAGCACCTATGCATAATCAGACAGCAAGTATCTGAGAACATTCCAGTTGCTAAAGAAGAAATAATGCCTCATTATACACCAGTATTATGCCATGGCTCTCCATGAATACTGAGTTTTCTAATATTCTCTGCTCGATTTTAATATCTCAGCAGTGATAAGCTAGCATCTTATCCAAATATTCTCAATTTGTTTCACTTCGAAACAGATTTCTTTTCATCATGTGCAATACCACAGTTATACAGATTCAATGAGTTTATCATAATGACCTTAAGGTTCTAATAATGACAGAGGAACAAAAATAGTCATTGAGCGCCTCTCCTCTGCCTTTACATCCATGTAAGAGGGAAACAAATTCTACAAAGGAACAAGCCCCCAAGCAGCTGAAATTTATAGGAAATAAGGCATTAGAGAACATTAAGTTCTAATATCACTTCTTTGGTCTCTCCTCTACCCCCTTGAAATGAGTGTTTCTTAAGGGCAGTGCCCTTCACACTTCAAAATCACCAGGTCATTAAAAACATGGATTTTTCCCAGCCCTATTCCAAACCTACAGATTCAAAATCTCAGGAGAGAACCTGAGAAAGCCTACATATTAAAAAACAAGCTTCCCAGGTGAGGGTTATTCCCCACTGAGAACCACCATGCTATATATTATACAGAATATCTAATGCTTTAATTTTGAGTTGCCTGATATTTGGGGCAACTGTCAGAAAGTCAGTACATGTTAGGGGAAATAAAATTTTAGGTGAGTTAGATTCTGATTCAATCACCAGCTATGTGTCTGAGCTATGTTAATGAATTGTTATGAAAAAAAACCCCAACAATATTATGAGTATACTCTGGAAAAAAGGCTTCTGTAAAACCAAAGGTTTGGACTAGACAGTATTTAAGATTCATTCTAGCTCTAAACTTCTGATTTCATTTTTCTTTGTTTTGTCTCCTCATATTGACAGGGGATGAAATGCAAATACATGTTTAAGGGAGTAATAGGTACCAAAGCTATTTCTAGTCTTGGCAGATGGGCCATAAAAACATGCTCTGCTGATCTGATTTTTACAATTCTATTAAACATAAAACCCCATACCACACTTATTCTTAAGTCCCTATTCACAACCAGTCATTTTATTTAATTCAATTTTGACTCCGTATCTATTCCGCTATAAACTAATATTCCAGACAAGAAATAGTTTGCTGAACAAAGATTACACTAAAATGTGATATTACCGTAATTTAACATGGAAAGGGCAGGTGAGTACAGAGACTGAGGACTTCCCATATACCTATTCAGTCATGTAACAAACTGAAATTCATTCACATCAACACTTCCAGATTGACAGAGTAAAACTCCACAACAATCCCTATTAGATTTATAAAGTGAATTTAACTTGACTGTATGCACATTTGGTAAAAATAAGAAAATTTTCAAAAAGAATGACAACTGAGAGAATTTTGAGTGAGGACAACAGGATTTTATATTCAGCTAGAACAAGCTCTGGCTTGGCAACCATCGTCTCATCTGTACTCCCTGCAAGGCCCGACCGCGTCAGACCTCCCCACTCTCCCTTCTCCCCCCATCAGGAATCTCAACCCCCTGTTCACTTCTGCATCAGGGCCTTCCCTGCGGCCATTCCTTCTGCAGGGCGTGCGCTTTCTCAAGTATCTGCACAGTTCCCTCCTTTGCTTCCTTCAAGTCTGTGTTCAAATGGCACCTGCTGAGTTCTTACTTGATCTTCTATCTCAAATTTGTCCTCTTCACTTAGTTTTCTTCCTTAGCACTAACATCATTTATCATATGTTTTAATTATTTCTCTCAAGAGCAAAGATCCATGAAAGGCAGGGAATCCGGGTTCCTCACCAGTGTATCCCTAGTGCTTAGAACAGCGTCTGGCACACACTTGGCATTCAATGAATTAACGAACAGGTACATCTTCAATTATGTATTTTTCACTTACCTATATTTTTCTAATATCTATATTAAAGTGAAAACCCACTTAAAAAATACATAGCTTTTGACAGAAAGACTTCAAAGGTGTTTACACTGTTAAAATATAAAGTATGTATGCAACCCCCACCAAGGAGGGTCATATGGTATTCAATATCTCAAAATTTCTTTGGAGGTTTTTGAGAAAAAAAATGTACAAGTAGTTCAAATTTTTGCAGCCAGAAAATGGTTATGTTTATAAATGAAATTGCTTGACTCATTCTTGGTTTCCAGACTTTTCCATATGCCCAAACCAACTCCATACCTGGATTTATAAATCTCTGGCCTCTCTGCCTCTTTAACTCTACCCAAGTTCCCTGGGCTCTGGAGTCATTCTGGAAGAATAACTAACCCAGTTAGAAAGTAAACTTCAGTCCCATCTTTAAGAAAACATATACATTTTGGTTTTAAAACAATTAGGACAAAAGAAAAAGAAATCTGAAAATTAAATAAGACAAAAAAACACATGGATATCACCTTGGTTTTGATTACTTACACAGTAACTGCTATTCCCTTTAGTAATGCAGGTAAATTAAAAACATATTAGATTTAACTCTCATGGCCATGGGTTAAAAACCTACTGAAAAATTACTATTCTATCTATATTGATGAATAAGTGATCAATTTCAAGGGCAGGATATAAAAAAACTAATTTTAAAAAACTAGTTTGGGAAAAGTAGCAGTTCCAATACTTGATTATCTACTATGTGAAAGGCACAGAGCTCTGCATCAATGATCAAAAGCTAAGAAAACAACACTCTAAGGACGACACACAAGGTAAAAACGATAACTGCAGCTGACCCTAAAACCAGGGACTGTGAGAGATGCCGTAAGAGGCATCAACAAGGCACTTCCACATCACGGCTGGAGTGGCAAAGAATTCCTGTATAGGGCATGGAATGGGGCATTTCCTAAGACCACTGACATTCTCACTGGGGACACTTAAAGAATAAATGGAAAAAAATAGGGACATTCTATACAGCGTTAAGACCATAAGCAAATGCATCCATCATCAAATAAATTCTGAGGGCCTATTCCTTATGTACCAGGTACTCCAGATACAAAGTTGGAAGCCACCACCCCCAACCCCTCGCCCAAGCAACTGTCACACAGGGGAAGAAAAGGGTCATTTATAGTGACTTAATAACAAAGAATAGATCTGACTCAAACATACTTATGAGACAGTCAAATAGAGTAAGACTTGGGCCTATACACAGAAGCCCAATAAACCCGTGCATGATTATGACAGCCAGCTCCAAACTGTTTTTTAAGAAAATGCCAGTCTTCCTTTAAGTCACTGAATTCACTTGGGTACCCTTTAACTCTGCCAGGATCTTTTTCTTCTAGTTAAAAGGACCAGGATGGAATAGGAAACTACGTCCACTCCAGATTTAGTTAATTTAGCAAGCCAGCTCACTTGAACCTAGATGATTTAAAAGGAAGACCACTAAAATCCTTAACTTTCAGCTCCAACAAATGGAGGCCCCTAAACAAAAACACAACCTTTCTGGTCTCTGCCATTACTGTAAAAGGCCAGGCAACTGGAAGAAGACTGTTGCAAGCTTAAGTGTCCAGGCACCTTCAGCCCTCTAACCAGTCTTGCCAGGGCCCTGCCAATCCCCAATGTCAGAACTCCAAGCAACTACAGGGGTTGTTCCCAATCCTTCCCCTTAATCAGTTCAAAGAAACCACTCTCCAGATTGAGAACGAATGTCTCTCTGTCCTTATTGACAATGAAGCTATACTTGGTGCTCAACTGCACTGTTATTAAATAGCCCCCAACCTGAAATATTAAAATAGTCCAAATAGTATGGGTCTCCAATAAAACTCAAGAAGTTTCTACCTCTAAACCTATTCCCTTTTGTTTAGGCCAAGAGATATTCACCCTTTTCTCCTTAGCTCTTCTGCCCCTATTGATCAGGCTGATATTTCTTAGAAAATATGCTGGAACTTCTCCTGAAAGGGGGAAATAATTCTAGAATTTGAAAGCAGCAACCAAAATAGCCAAATAGGTGAACCACATGATCCTGCAACATGTTTTATTTGTTCCATCTCTGATGGCACTAGAGCTAAGTACAAGGACACGATCATCTGTCCCTATTGAACCAGCTACCATTCTCCTTATGGGCAAAACCCTCAACTGTTATTGGCGTAGTGTTACAGTGCGCCTCCTATTAAGGTCCAAACAGATCTCTCAAAGCCTCTCCTTAGAATTAATCAATATCCTATAAACAAGGAGGTTCTCCAGGGTATTAAGCTCACAATGGAAGACTATAAGGCCTGAGGCCTCATTATCCCTTGTACTAGTCCCTGCAACAGCCCTATTTTACCTGTTTTAAAAAAAAAATAGGTTGCCAAATGGAGATTTGTTTAGGACCTCCAAGCCATAAAGAGTACAGTCATCCTTCATCCAGTTCCCAATTTCCACATTCTCCATTCTTTCCTTTATTGGCCTCCATCCCTGCTGAAAGCAAAATTTTCACCATGGTTGTCTTCTCTAGCAGCTCAGTGGATAACACCAGCCACTACTATCTCTTTGCTTTTACTTGGGAAGGACAACACACCTAGATGGTACTGCCCCAAAGTTCCACTGAAAGTCCTTTGTACTTCTCACAAGCCTTAAAAACTGATCTAGAAAATCATATAAAATTTCCTGGAAGCTCTGCCCTAATACAATATGTAGATGACCTGCTTCTCTGCTTTTCCACCTGTTAAAACTTTTAGCCTTATAGGGACACGCAGTCTCCAAGGAAAAAACTGCAATTCGTTCAAACTCGGGTTTGGTATTTAGGGCACCTAATTTTGGAACAGGGGCTACGATTAGATCCAAACAGGTGTCATGGCATCCTAAACGTCTCGAAAACCAAAACTAAGCACCAATTACAAGGTTCGCTCTTGGCCACTCTCAAAAATCAACTCCAAACATCTTTCTTATGGACCAATCCCTATACGTTTACTAAAAAACAACAAACCTGACCCTATTATTTGGTTAAGACCAAGATAATTTAGTCTTTAAAGTCTTAAATGAAAGACTAACCAATCCCCCTGCCCTTGGACATCTCGATGATCAACTTCCCATTTTCCTTTTTGCATAATGAAAGAGAGAGGAATGCCCTTGGGGTACTCACCCCAAAACATGGGCAACACCATTGGCCCACAGGTTATTACAACCAACATCTAGACCCTGTGGCATAAGAGCACACCCACCCTCTGCCTCAGAGCCATTCCTGCCACCATTCTTTTAGTCAAGGTCCCTGAAGAAAAAATCGTGGGATCCCTCCTTACTAGTCTTGTTACTATTCAGAAGCCATTCTAAATTCTAATCATATTCAACTCCTGTCAGTTGCCTCACCTCCTATGAAATCCTCACGCTAACCACTCCTCATATAGCAGTACCCTTTACCCGTGGTTTCACTGCCTAGCAGAGCTGAAGAAGTTGGTTAAGGAGAAAAGATAGCATCCAAATCAAGTCTGCAAATGCAATGAAACTGGGCTCTTCTGAAAGAAGACGGCCAACAGAACCTACATTAATAGAAGTGCAAAAGAGGCATTACCGCATAAAACATGGAAGGACAGAATAACTCTGATACTATGTGACAATGCTGCAGGGCATATGATAAGGCCAGGTGTAGTGTACAGAGGAAAGAACTCGTGTGCTTGCAAAAACAAAAACAAATTATCTGCCTGCCTTCTGGTAACATAATCAGAAAAGCGTGGGTGACAGGGATTTAATTTATGGGATGGTTCCACCAATGCTTCATCTCACAAGTGAAAAAAATACTCAGAAGAGGAAGAGTTGGAATTTAAAGTCCTATTAATAATAGACAATGCACTTGGCTGTCCTGAGTCTGTTTGCTATTGAAATGAAAATGTTGAGGTTGTACTCGTACCTCCAAATACAACCTCACCGCTTTAGCCCCTTGACCAGGACACATCATTAGGTTTGTCAACGCCACATACACCTGCCCTGTATTTGATCACATTCCATCGGCAATTGATGCAGACCCTAATCTGGACATAATGCAATGCCGGAAGTCATTCACTAGTGCTGATATAACAACATTCATAAAAGCTGCAATGAATGAATTAAAACCAGAAACTGTACATGACTGCTGGAAGAGCTTACGGAGTGAAGTCATGAGTGATTTTAAAGGCTTCTGAGGGATTGATGGAAAAGTTAAAAAATCCTTCACAAAGCAAGATAAATTAGTGGATTAGAACGAGCCGACCTATTTGCTGAATAAGCTGAAGCACATACTGAAGAACACCTAGACGTGTTAACAAGTGAGGAGGTGAAAAAACTGGAGTCATCTACAAAGAAAGAAGATGAAGAAACTGAAGCAGAAAATAAAGCACAACCAGCAATGTGGACATTAGCAAAATCTGCTTAAGTGTTTTGAATTGCACAGTGACAAAATTATGGAATATGATCCTCAAATGGAACACAGGATTAAAGTCACCTGTATGACCCCTGAAGGATAACAATCTCTGCAGCAACACTCTGATAGTTAAAAAGAAAAACAACAAATTCCAATGACAATATTCTTCCAAAAGTTTTAGGCAAAAAAACTCTTCAACTTTTAAGTACCCCAATCATTGACATTGTCATGGCTTGATGATCCAGGACCATCTGAAGCAGATGATTATCCTTCTGGATTTATTATTGGAAAGTCTGCCACAGATCAACAGTGCCTAACACTGTGTCACAATGCCTACACCACTCATCTCATCATGTAGGCATTTTATCACCTCACATCATCACAAGAAGGAGTACAGTACAATAAGGTATTTTGAGAGAGAAAAAAACACTCGAATAACATTACAGCATATTGTTGTAACTATTCTAATCTTATTACCATTAACCTATATTTTATTATTTTTAAAGACAGATTTACTTAAAATTTGAGAGCAAGTGAGTGCATGGGGCGGGGGGCAGGAGAGGGAGAGAGAATCTGAAGCAGATTCCATATGAGCATGGAGCACAACGCGGGGCTTGATCTCACAACTCTGAGATCATAACCTGAGCCAAAAACCAAGAGTAAGACACTTAACTGTGTCACCCAGGCATCCCAAACTCATATATTTTAAACTTCATGACAGGTATGTAGATATAGAAAAAACACAGTATATACATAGGGTTCAGTACTATCTGCTGTTTCAGGCAACCACTGGTGGCCCTGGGAAAGCATCCCATGCAGATTAGAGATGGAGCGGAAACTACTGTATAAATCTTTCTCACTGTAACAACCTTCACCCTGCTACTCTTCTCTCCTCCACTGATAAAACTTCTCATGACTGCTTACTATGAATGGACTCTCTCCATGAAGACTTACAGGAAACTCCTTTGGATAGCACTGACTCCATCGTTTACTGATGGTACTTATTTAAAAGGTGAAAATGGGGGGCACCTCGGTGGCTCAGTTGTTAAGCGTCTGCCTTTGGCCCAGGGTGTGACCCCAGGTTCCTGGGATCGAGCCCCGCATCAGGCTCCCTGCTCCGCTGGGAGCCTGCTTCTTCCTCTTCCACTCCCCCTGCTTGTGTCCCCTCTTGCTGGCTGTGTCTCTGCCAAATAAATAAATAAAATATTTAAAAAAAAAAGGTGAAAATGGTAAATAATGTGCTGGCTATGCATTTCCAACTTTCAGTTGAAGTTAGTGACCTGACACCTTTGCCTCTGGCCACCTTAGCCCCACAGGCTGAACTGTATGGTCTTGCTCACGCCTGCATTTTACCTGAGGGCAACACTGCAAATATAGGCGTACCTTGTTTTATTGCACTCACAGCTCCTGTGTTTTTAAAAATTGAAGGTCTGTGGCAATCCCTTCAAGCAAGTCTACTAGTTCCATTTTTGAACAGCATTTGCTCGCTTTGTGTCTCTATTTTGGAAATTCTCACAGTATTTCAAAGTTCTGCACTATTGTATTTGTTAGAGTAATCTGTGACGGGTTATCTTTTTTTTTTTTTTTTTTCTTTGAGAGAGTGGGCACATGAACAAGGGAAGGGGGAGCAGGGGAGAGGGAAAGAGAGAGAATCTTTTTTTTTTTTTAATTTTATTTATTTATTTGACAGAGATAGAGACAGCCAGTGAGAGAGGGAACACAAGCAGGGGGAGTGGGAGAGGAAGAAGCAGGCTCATAGTGGAGGAGCCTGATGTGGGGCCCGATTCCATAACGCCGGGATCACGCCCTGAGCCGAAGGCAGACGCTTAACGACTGCGCCACCCAGGTGCCCCAAGAGACAGAATCTTAAGCAGGGTCCACACCCAGCGCAGAGCCCGACGCAGGGCTTGATCTCACAACAGAGATCGTGACTTGAGCTGCAATCAAGAGTTGGATGCTTAACCAACTGGGCCACCCAGGAACCCATGACCAGTTATTTTGATATTACTATTCTAGTATGGGGGTGCCACAAACCACACCCATATAAGACAGTGAACTTAACTGATATGTGTGTTCTGACTGCTCCACCAACCAGCCATTCACCCATCTCTCTCCTTATTTTTATAATTTGACAGAAAGAGCAGAAGCGGGGGGAGCAGCAGGCAGAGGAAGAGGGAGAAGCAGGCTCCCTGCTGAGCAGGGAGCCCGATATGGGAGTTGATCCCAGGAACCTGAGCCGAAGGCAGACGCTTAACCAACTGAGCCACCCAGGTGTCCCCGCCCATATGTTTTTCTTTAGTCCTCCCTATTCTCTGAGACACAACAACACTGAAATTAGACAAATATCCCTACAATGGCCTCTCAGTGTTCAAGTGAAAGAGTCACATGTCTTACTTTAAATGAAAAGCTAGAAATGATTAAACTTAGTGAGGAAGGCATGTTGAAAGCTGAGACAGGTTTAAAGTTAGGACTCTTGTGCCAGTCAGCCAAGCTGTGAATAAAATAGAAAAGTTCTTGAAGGAAATTAGAAGTGCTATTCCAGTGAACACACGAATGATGAAAAAGCAAAATAGCCTTATTGATGATGCGCAGAAAGTTTTAGTGGTCTGGATAGAAGATCAAACCAGCCACACAATCCCGTAAGCCAAAACCTAATCCAAAGCAAGGCCCCAACTCTCTTCAATTTTATGAATGCTGAGGGTAAGGAAGCTGCAGAAAAGTTTAGTTAGCAGGTTGGTTCAGGAGATTTAAGGAAACAAGTAACGTAACATAAAAGTGCAAAGTGAAGCCCCGAGTGCTCAGATGTAGAAGCTGGATCAAGCTACCTGGAAGATCTAGCTAAGATAATTAATGAAGGTGGCTACACTAAGCAAAATGTCTTCAATGTACATTTGGCCCTTGATCAACACAGGCTTGACCTGTGTGGGTCCACTCACACACACATTTTTTTTTTCAATAAATATACTGGAAAATTTGGGGGGGATTTGCAGTAATTTGAAAAATGAACAAACTGTATAGCCCAGAGATACTGAAAAAATTAAGAACATTAAGGTCTATGTCATGAATGCATAAAATATATATGATTACTAGCCTATCTTATCATTTACTATCATAAAATATACACAAATCTATACTAAAAAGTTGAAACTTACCAAAATGTACACAGAACACACTAAACAGCATGCTACTAAACAATGAAGGGGTCAACTAAGAAATCAAAGATGAAATAAAAAAATAAATGAAGTTAAATGAAAATGGGGCACCTGGATGGTGCAGTTGGTTAAAGCATCTGACTCTTGGTTTTGGCTCAGGTCGATCTCAGGGTCACGAGATCAAGCCCCCTGTTGGGCTCTGCACTCAGTGCGGAGTCTGCTTGGGCTTCTCTCTCTCTCTCCACCTCTGCCCTCCCCTCCTCCTCCTCTCTCTCTAAACTAAATAAATAAATCTTAAAGAAAAAAAAAAAGATAAATGAAAATAAAAACACAAGTCCGAAATCTCTAGGACACAGGGAAAGCAGTTGTAAAGGAAAAGTTATGGCAACGCAGGCCTCCCTCAAGAAACAAGAAAAATCTCGAACAATCTAACCTTACCCCTAAAGGAACTAGAAAAAGAATAAAACGGGCGCCTGGGTGGCACAGCGGTTAAGCTCCTGCCTTCGGCTCAGGGCGTGATCCCGGCGTTCCGGGATCGAGCCCCACATCAGGCTCCTCCGCTGGGAGCCTGCTTCTTCCTCTCCCACTCCTCCTGCTTGTGTTCCCTCTCTCGCTGGCTGTTTCTGTCTCTGTCAAATAAATAAATAAAATCTTTTAAAAAAAAAAAAAAGAAAAAGAATAAAACAAAGCTCAAAGTTAGTAGAAGAATATAAATAATAAAGATCTGAACAGAAACAAATGAAATCGAGATTTAAAAAAAAAACAATAGATTAATAAAACCAAGAGCCGGTTCTTTGGAAGATAAAACTGATAAGCCTATTATTGCTTGTTTTTTTAATAATAATTTTTATTATGTTATGTTAGTCACCATACAGTATATCCTTAGTTTTTCATGTAGTGTTCCATGATTCATTATTTGTGTATAATACCCAGTGCACCATACAATATGTGCCCTCCTTAATACCCATCACCGGCCTATCAAACTGATAAACCTTTAGCTAGACTCATCAAGAAAAAGAGAGGACCCAAATAAAAAGAATAAAAAATGAAACAGGAAAGGTAACACCACCACAGGAATAAAAAGAACTACAAAATACTATGAAAAATTATATGCCAACAAATTGGACAACCTAGAAGAAATGGATAAACTCCTAGAAACATAAAATCTCCCAAAACTGCTGAATCAAGAAGAAACAGAAAAACTGAATAGACGAATTACTAGTAACGAAACTGAACTGATAACCAAAAACTCCCAACAAATAAAAGTCCAGGACCAGAAAGACTCACAGGTGAATTCTACCAAATATTTAAGGAAAAGTTAATACCTACTCTCCTCAAGCTATTCCAAAAAACAGAAAAGGAAAACTTCCAAATTCATCCTATGAGGCTAACATTACCCCAATACCACAACCAAAGACACTACAAAAAAAACTATAGGCCAATAACTGTGTTGAATACAGATGCAAAAATCCTCAACCGTTATTAGCAAACTGCATTCAACAATACACTAAAAAGATCATGCACCACGATCAAGGAAGATTTATTTGAGGGATGCAAGGATGATTCAATAATCGCAAATCAATCAATGGGATACACCACATTAACAAAACAAAACAAAAAATTCACATGGTCATTTCAACAGATGCAGAAAAACATGTCAAAATTCAACATCTGTTCATGATAAAAGTTCTCAACAAAATGGGTTTAAAGAGAACATACCTCAACGTAATAAAGGCCAAATATGGAAAGCCCACAGCTAATATCATATTCACAATGGTGAAAAACCGAGAGCTTTTCCTCCAAAATCAGGAACAAGGTAGTGGTGCCCACTCTTGACACTTTTATTCAACATGGTATTGGAAGTCCCAGCCACAGCAATCAAACAAGAAAATGAAATGAAAGTCATCCAAATTGGTTAAGGAAGTTATTGGCACTATATGTAGATGACATACATAGAAAACTCTAAAGACTCCACCAAGAAACTATTAGAATAATAAATTCAGTAAGGTTGCAGAATACAAAATCAATACCCAGAAACTGACTGCATTTCTACACACTAATAATCAAGTAGCAGAAAACGAAATTAAGGAAGCAAGTACATTTACAACTGCACCAAAAAGAGTAAAATACCTAGGAATAAACTTAAGCCACGGAGATGAAAAACCTGTACTCTGAACTATGAAATACTGATGAAAAAATTGAAGACAATACAAATGAAAAGACATACCATGCTCATGGATTGGAAGAGTATTGCTAAAATGTCCATACTAGCCACAGCAATCTACAGATTTAATGTGATCCCTGTCAAAATACCAACAGCATTTTCCACAGAACTAAAACAAACAACACTATAATTTGTATGGAACCACAAAAGACGCTGAGCAGCCAAAGCATTACTGAAAAAAAAGAACAAAGCTGAAGACACCACAATCTCAGATTTCAAGATATACTACGAAACTGCATTAGTACAAACAGTACGGTACTGACACAAAAATGGACACACATATCAATGGAACAGAATAGAGAGATCAGAAATTAACCGATGCTTCTATGATCAATTAATCCATGATAAAAGAAACAAGAATAAACACCAGGGAAGACAGTCTCTTCAATAAATGGTACTAGGAAAACTGAACAGCTAAATGCAAAAGAATGAAACTGGACCACTACTTTCTTACAGCATACACAAAAATAAACTCAAAATGGATTAAAGACCTAAATATGATACCTGAAATCATAAAACTCCTAGAAGAAGCACAGGCAGTGCTCTCTTTGACATCAGCCTTAGCAACATTTTTCTAGATGTCTCCTCAGGCAAGGGAAACAAAAGCAAAAATAAATTACTGGGATTACATCAAAATAAAAAGCTTTTGCACAGTGAAGGAAACCATCAAGAAAATGAAAAGGCAACCTACTGAATGGGAGAAGATATCTGCAAATGATATATCTGATAAGGGGTTAATATCCAAATATATAAAGAACTTATACAACATGCATTCTGCATCTTATAGATCAAGGCATAATTTTAACTTCAAGTCTTATTATTTAAGAAATATAATTTCATATCATAATGCTATAACTGCCATAATAGTGGTTCCTTTGATGGAACTGGGTAAAGTAAGCTGAAAACCTTCCAGAAAAGATTCACCATTTTAGATGCCACTATGAACATTTGTGATTCATGGAGAGAGGTCAAAATATCACCATTAACAGGAGTTTGGGAGAAGTTGCCTCCAACTCTCATTGACTTTGAGTGATTCAAAACTTCAGTGCAGAAAACAACTGCAGATTTGGTGGAAATAAAAAGACAGCTAGAATTAGAAGTGGAGCCAGAAAATGTGACAACTGCTACAATCTCATGATGAAACTTTGAGAGATGAAGAGATACTGATGGATGAGTAAAAAAAGTAGCTTCTTGAGATGAAATCTGCTCCTGGTGAAGATGCTGGGCAGATTGTTGAAATGACAACAAGGGACTCACAATATCACATGAATTTAGTTGATAAAACAGCACCAAGGTTTGAAAGGACTGATTCCAAGTCTGAAAGAAGTTCTGTGTGTAATATGCTATCTAACAGCATCACGTTACAGAGAAATCATTTATGAAAGAAAGAGTCAATTTACAGGCAAACTTCACTGTTGTCTCAAGAAACTGCCACAGCCACAACCTTCTGCAACAACCACCCTAATCAGTCAGCAGCCATCAACACTGAGGCAAAACCCTTCACCAGCAAAAGGACTGACTTGTTGAAAGCTCAGAAGCAATGTCCACAACAGCCAAACTGTGGAAAGAGCTGACATGCCCTTCAACAGGTGAATGGATAAAGATATATATACATGGTATATCTTCTATATACAATGGTATATTATTCAGCCATCAGAAAGGATGAATACCCACCATTTGCATCCACATGGATGGAACTGGAGGGGATTATGCTAAGTGAAGAAAGTCAAGCAGAGAAAGACAATTATCATATGGTTTCACTCATATATGGAACATAAGCAATAGCATGGAGGACCATAGGGAAAGGGAGGGAAATCTGAAGGGGGAGAAATCGAGAGGGAGACGAACCATGAGAGACCATGGACCCCGGGAAACAGACCGGGGGTTTCAAAGTGGGGGGGAGGGGGTAACAGGGGGATGGGTATTAAGGCAGGCACGTGTTGTGATGAGCACGGGGTGTTATATGGTAACTAATGAATCACTGAACACTACATCAAAAACTAATGATGTACTATACAGTGGCTAACTGAATATAATAAAAAAAAAACTGAAAAAAAAAAAAAAGCAAGCTCAGAAGATGGTTAGCGTTTTTAGCAATAAAGTAGTTTTGTTTTGTTTTCCAGAGAGAGCACAAGCAGGGGGAGCAGCAGAAGGAGAGGGAGAAGCAGGCTCCCTGTGGAGCAGAGAGCCTAATGCAGGGCTTGATCCCAGGACCCTGGGATCATGACCCGAGCCAAAGGCAGACGCCTAACCAACTGAGCCACCAAGGCGCTCCAGCAATAAAGTATTTTTTAATTAAGATAGATGTTATTTCAGACATACTGCAATTACACACTTAACAGTCTACAGTATAGCATAAACAAATTTTGTATGTACTGGGAAACCTCTGTAATGCTTCTCTCAAATGATAATGTAGAAAAATTGACTAGCAATGCTCAAGAACTGGCCTCAGAAAGGAAAAATAAAATCAGAAATCTAATAACTGTTGGTTCAGTAAGTGAGACAACTCTGGTTTGGCCAAGGAGCAGAAACCTAGTCATACTAGAGTTTTAAAATTCTCATACTGGGGGCGCCTGGGTGGCTCAGCTGGTTAACCACCCGACTCAGGATTTCGGCTCAAGCCATGATCTCAGGGTTGTGGGACTGAGCCCTGCGTTGGGTTCTGCACTCTGCTTGAGATTGTCTCTCTCCCTCTGCCCCTCCCCATGCTCGTGCGCTCTTTCTAAATAAATAAAAATAAAATCATAAAGAAATTTTGAATTATTGGTCTTCTGATGAAATGGTAAGCCTTTGTGAACCAATACTGGTGGGGAATTATCAATAAAGACACAAAAAGTGCCTCCTTTGCTTGCTCCACCTGCTCCAAATACAACCCAAGGAATATTAGCTGTACTGCTCCTGGACACTTTTATTTATTTAGCGTCATGCAAGTGGGGGAGGGGGAGAAAGACTCTTAAGCAAGCTCCACACAGTGCACAGCGTGAAGCGCAGCTCAATCTCAGGACCCTGAGATCACGACCTGAGCCAAAATCAAGAGTTGGACACTTAACCGACTGAGCCAGCCAGGTGCCCTGCTCCTGGACACTTTAAATTGCCCAATGGACTATTCAAAGTTTGGCAAATGAATTTCAGTCAATCTCACCCATTTTAGTCATGGTTTGTATGTTTTCTCACTGTACTGAAGCTTTTCCTTTTTAGGCAGGCTACTGCCTTTTTCATGGCTAAAATACTATTAGAAAAGATTGTCTTGGGGGCGCCTGGGTGGCTCAGTAGGTTGAGCATCTGACTCTTGATTTTGGCTCAGGTCTTGATCTCAGGGTCTTGAGACTGAGCCCTGCATTGGGCTCCACACTCAGTGGGGAGTCTGCTTGAGATTCTCTCTCTCCCTCTGCCCTGACTCCCACTCATGCACATGCTCTTTCTCAAACAAATCTTTTTTCAAAAAAATTGTTCCTACCTGGGGAACCCCCTTGGAACTTCATAGTGGCCAGGGAACTCAATTTACTGGTCAAGGGCTTTAAAGGCCTGTGCTCATTAAGCCATTCTACTAGACTTTCATTGTGCTTATCATCCTCAATCCTCAGCTAATCAAATGCACTAATGGCATCAAGGCTCCACTGGCAAGATTTATAGAGACCCCTTTAAATATTCAGGCCAAAAGCACTGCCATTAGTCCTTCTAAATTTTAGGAACACACCTCTTTTGGAATCTAGAAACTCTCACCCTTTGAGATAACCTCAGGGCACCCAAAGCACACGGCTCCAGCTTCTTTGATTACCGCTAAGAAAAGGAAATATAATTTAATACTATAAAGGTTTAATTACTTCTGATGAAAATAACCAGCTCTAGTAGAACAATCTTTTCCACAGCATGCTCCGGGACGACAAAAACCTCAAGCATCACTCCTTATAACTCAGAAATTTAATCTACTGGAAATGACATCTCTAGAAAGACTTGCTTCAACCCTGTTGGAAAGGCCTAATTCTTAAGCCACAAAACTCCAAGGAACAGATTTCTGGATATATGACATCTAAAGAAAGCACCAAACCCCAACTGGACCTGTGCACCAACTGGTGACCTGAAAGTAAAGACTTCCAGGAGTTGAAGCAGATGACAGCTTTCCTGAGATGACTGGACCAGGCCTTCTTTCCCTTGCTTACTCTCACGTTTTCTACTCCCTCTCTTTCATGGAAGGGTAATGCCTTTGTCAACATTTCCCAAATACCTTGAAAAAGAGGTAAGCTGCTCCCATTACTGGATTTGTCATCAGAAACCACTATCTCTCCATGACAGCAGTGACCCCCTTAGTTTACCCTATAAGTAAGTTTACAGGAATCCCAGATGCCACCATTAAGCCTGAACTGTCTCACACGTCCCTTTTACATAAAGTTGGAATACTAAATCCACATACCACCATTCCTTGCCTCAGTTTGACCCAACCCTGAGATGGGAGAATGTGATCCATCAAATACATATATGAAAGATATTAGAGAGCAGTCAACGTAAATCAGACCATTTGCATGTTTGCGGTCAAATCCATGTTATCTCAGTGGTCTTTCAATATGTAACATAGCATTGTGTCTTGGCTGAATGATGCAAACACCTCTATATTGACCAATGCGTCCATAAATGCTAAATACCTGTGAGAAAGTCATATATACACATCCCAGCTACTCCTTTACATGTGGAGGTTTCGGCGAATTGCCCCTATGCTTGGGCAACTTATTATTTTGACAGCTGGACAACGAAAGGGCAATGTGCTCTTACTGTACTTATTTTCCATTTTTTCTTCATAACAAATGAGAAGCCTAATACTAGTCCACCCCATTAAGCCTCCGTGGTCACCTTAAATGGGAACTTCCAGGAAGCACATAGGTCTCCCAGTTTGCCTACATAGAGAGAGCCTCCCTTAGTCAGAGTTAAGTGCCAATGATGGCATTATCAGAAATCTCTCCGCCACGAGAGCTACCCGGCTGTGCTGCCAAGGTAACAGCAGCCCACCAACAATCACTCGACTCACTGACTAGAGTAGTTTTGGCTAATCGTATAGCCCCTGACACTGTACTTGCTTGATGAGGAGGTGTTTATGTGACTGCCAATACCACATGTTGCACATGGATAAATTCCTCAGGGGACATAGAAATCCAACTGCATAAATTAGGGAATAAGCACATTCATTTGCTACAACAAATTTCACTTAACAATCCTTTGATCTCTTCAGCTGATTTGGTTACTTCATGTTTGGGCTCCTAGTTTACAACCACTGAACAAACTGGACTTGTCATTATTACTTTCAATTCTGCTTTGTATAATTCTTATAGCTTTGTACCCACTGCCACCCACCCTTTGTAAAAATGACATGTCCAATAGGGCAATTCTAGCTCAATGTTTTAGAGTGATCTCCCATGCTTACACTTACAAGATAAAGACCTTAGATCGGAAATGCCTGAGTTCTCCCTCCTACCTTTCCTTTTTACTCAAATGTGGCCTAAACGGTTTCCCACCTGTGTACTTTCTCTCCACTGTGGGACATGACAACCAAGGAAGATCCTTCCTGGCACTGAGGGACAAATATCACTAAACGCAGAAAAGCTGATTCCTGGTCAGCCAACAAGAAACCACCACATCTCAGCCAATGAGAAGTTGCCACAACCCTGAAATCTTCTCCTCCAAGAAACTTTTGTTCAAAAACTCCCCCTCCAACTTCCTCCTTCCTCTGTAAAAGCAAGCCCCTCTTCTTCATTCCTGGACTTGCCTACGGTTTACCATAGTTGGAATGTTCTAAATTGCATTTCTTCCGCTATTCCTGAATAAACTCATCTTGCTGGTAAAATAACTGGCTATTTTAAGATTGACACTCCCCATTCTTTGGTGTGAAAACAGGATTGATGATTTAACTCTTATAAAAACATCAACTTCTCTACACTGATGGAAATAATAGGACAGAATTCATGGTTTACAAGTGGTGTGATTATGCACCTTGTTTTTATAAATCCTAACAGTTTTACTCTGTTTTGACATTTAAATTAAAATGGAATTAAAACCAAAGAATTTCTGAAAAGAAGTCCCTTAATATTCCACATAGTTTGTATCTTCCGCCACGAGTACACTTCATGAATCTTTTTAAAATACTGCTAATACTTACATATTTAAGCTCTGCTTAATTAAAATAAGTACTCATTCAAATTAAAGACTTTTTCTACAAACTCTTATGCTTTCAAAGTATAAAATTTAAAAATTATACTAACAATTTTTAACTAGCTGATACTTTCCTCAAACAGAATCTTGAATCTTATAAAATTTAACTTACAACAAAACGGCTTTCTACAGGATTTAAGCCTCTCAGCCTAAATGCATATAAAATAATCTGACAGGGGTGCACCTGGGTGGCTTAGCTGGTTAAGCATCCAACTCTTGATTTCAGCTTAGGTTATGATCTCAAGGTTGTGAGATCGAGCCCTGGCATCAGGTTCCATGCTCAACAGAGAGTCTGCTTGAGATTCTCTCTCTCTAAATAAATAAGCAAAATCTTAAAAAAAAATCTGACATTTTCTGTAACATTAAGCACGGCTCTTTGCACTTCAAATATATACAGGTACATAATTCTTTCAAAACCCTTGGAGAGTCACATGTGCTTCTACAATTCAGAATTTTGGGTTTTAGAATACAATACAGATATATCATTTATTTTTTTAACATCAGCAGGATCTGTGCTAGCATTCTGTAATTAAACATATTAGTATTTCCATGGCAAAATACGACTTCATACTATAAGTTCACACACAAATTTCGGTTTTAGAGCCTTCTGGATTAAAAGAAACAACTCATTTAACTCCTAACAGCTCATGAGGTAGATACTATTATTATCCTAAGAATTTGATCAGCATGATGTGCCAGTCTTCTTATCCCTGCATCAGTTGTTAAGGGTATCTTGTTTCTCTGTAATTACCCGGATTTAAAAAAAAACACAGCATCTTCAACACAAACCAAGATAACTTGCTTATATTACCTTCTATAAGAAGCAAGAGGTTTGGATTCCTAATAAGTTTTCCTACTTAAGAAACTGATAATATTCTGACATTTATGAATATAGCTTTTCCAGGGGTACCTGGGTGGCTCAGTCGGCTGAGCGTTCAACACTTGATTTCAGCTTAGGTCATGATCTTGGGGTTGTGGAAATGAGCCTCACGTTGGGCTCTGTACTGGGCATGGAGCTGGCTTGGGATTCTCTCTCTCCCTTGGGATTCTGCCACTCCCCATTCCACACTTGCTCTCTCAGAAAGAAAGGAAGAAAAGAAAGGCAGAAACACAGACAGAAAGAAAATACCTTCCCAGCCCACATACAAGCAGAATTAGATAATTTAACTTATATGTTTTCGGCTTCATTGTCAGATAGGTAGTTAATAAAAATCATTGTACACCCAACTCATAAACCTCAAGGGGGAGTTACAGCATGGCACTGGAATCTGACAGGCTTGGGTTCAAATCCCAGCTGTGTATCACTTATCAGTGGAGTAAATTTGGGCAAAGAACTTAACTTTGGCCTCATTTCTCTAATCTCTAATACGATGCTATCACTACTTCACAAGGCTGTTATATATGAGGTAGTGTATATATGGCACTTAGTGACACCTGGCCCATAAAATGTACTAGTACAGAATAGCTACCACTGTTATTGCCCTAATGGATTAGCAATCTATAGGATTTTAGCTTGATTTGGGGGGCAAGTTTACTGAGGTAGGAAAAAAGGCTAAGAGTTCATTTCAGAAGCAAATCACAAGGATGGTCCCAAACAGTAACATTTGTGAGTAGATCAGTATTTCCAATTTACCCACAAGTTCCCAGACATTTCCAAAATCAAATCCCTTGGTTTAAAATGACCCTACAATAGAATATGCATAGTTGGAGACAAGGGAAACCAGATCAATGCTGACGCTCTCTCATTTAGAACAACTTAACTCTTTCTGGCGCAGACACCATTATTTTGTCCTTTTAAGCTTTTATCATCTCCTCTCCTTGGTTCCTCCGAGCTGCAGATAACCGAAATCCATATTCTTACGAGACTATACAGTAACAGGTATGAATGTCTAAAGGTAAATTCTTTAGAGCTGGTTAAAAAGAAAAGTAGCTCTCACAAGCAATCACTCACCCAGAAATTTTCTGAATATTTTTGGAAATGTCAGTAATAGCTACAAGTCAGAGAGATGCACACTAATTTGGACAAGGAAGATCCCAATAAAATTAAAGTGCATTAGGCAGATCAGATGGTAAATTAATAGGCAATACTGCTCTGAATCAGTGCGAGATCTCAGAGATCAATTACCTATTCTGATATGTAGATAACTGGGGAAGAAAAAAGAAAAGTAAAATGGGTCAGGGTAGCCAAACAATATTTAAGTACTGAACTAAATTAAAATCTCTACCTATTTATATTAATGTATTGACACACCCCCACTTTAAATATTTGAAATTTATAAAATTTATAGATATAAATTTATAAATATATTTATAAGACAATCCAATTTTCTCCCTTGTTCTATTATAGTTAGCCTCAGGGAGACAACAATCATTCAATGTTCTGAAGTTAGTGACTATCACAAATCTAAGAGATGAAATATTTTTAAAAATGTAGTTTTCAATGCAAACCATCCTTTCTCTCCATTCCATATAAAGACAGAGAAAACCAATTATTTTTTAAACTGGCCCGTAACTGCCAATGCTGATGACTGAACTTTGTTATAGCTGGCAACCAACTCTGAATGGGTTAGGACACATGACAGAAAATTATCAAAATTGACCCTGTAGAGCCATCTGAAGCGATTACTTGATGGATGAGTTCAAAGAAGCAGATTATCCTGTTCAAAATTCTTTGAAGATAGTGTGAGAATTCTGGGAAGTCATCAAGGTGCAGATGATTACAAAAATCAGGAGAATAGATGAAAAAGTTAAGATGAAGAAAAAAATGTACTCCAGGACTAAGCCTTAAAAACGAAAATAATAAATAGCAAGAGAAAAAAAATGTACCTTCTGAAGAAACATAAGGCTAACCAGAACACTAAGAAAACCAAAATTTAAGAACTGAAAATGGAAGTCAAGAAAGAGAGAGCAATTAATACCTGAGAATATAGAGAATAAGGATAAAGAGGCTCTTAATTGAAATGATGGTTGTTTGTTTTTTTGTTTTGTTTGTTTTTTTAACTTTCTGGAGACTTAAAAATTCTCGTTATCTAGAAGGCTGAAAGAGAAGCAGTACTTCAGAGACGTACATTAAGGCAGCAGTCTAATCTACTTCTCATAAGTCCCTTCTTTACCCATAAATTTGTTGTACTTGGACCAGGTCCATTTATAGTCATGTATATTAGGAACTCCATTTGGCTCAGCAAAATCCTGAATCCCAAACATTAAGCATATCTAGCCAACAGATAAACATACTTTAGATATAATGTATCCTTGTAAAGTAGAAGAAACTAGTACTAGAATTTTTTTTAAATCAACTTCTATTACAATCAGGTCATTCCTAAGAAAGAAAAAAGCTGCTCTTAAGCAATAAAAATGTTTCTTATGTAGAATCATGGGACTTTTAACTCTAAGGCCCTAAAGATTATTTACAAATAAAGGAACTAAGACATAGAAAGGCTAAACCTGCTGAAGATTATAAAGCTAATTACTGGCAGAGATTTGCTGAAGCTAGGATTCTTGTCTCTAGTGTAATGCTGTATGCCCAACTTATCATATCTGTAGCACTGGCCTCCCTACCATCCCTTAGGGCAAATGGTACTGAGAAACTGTGACATACAGAATACTAAAACCACTACCTAATTTCCTTAAGGAGAAAATTTTAGAAATTCACATAAGCAAGAAATTCATTTTGCCTCTTCGTTTAATGCTGAAGAACCAAAAAACAGTAGTCTGTGGCCTTAAATGGGCAGAAGGACAAGTGACAACTCCTAGGTGCATTAATAGGCTTAAGAGATTTGGGTAAAGTCAGATATCACCCCACCATCACTTTCCTCATGAACCCTGCTACATTTCAGGTCAAACGACTAGATGGAAAGGACTGAATTCTCACTCTTTTGGAGGCTGAACCAATGGCTGATTTGCCTCTGATTCACCCTAACCTCAGCTATGAGGATGTAGGAATGCCTTGCCACGCTGTGAAACCTAACAGACACCAACCTCAACAATTCAACAATTATGGTCAAAAAGCAAAGTCAGACTACAGGTCATCAATGGCCTATACAACAGCTTAGAACGCAAAGAATTTTAATCATAAAACACTATTCTTCTGTCTCAAGACTGTATTTATAATGAGTTCAGCAATCAGTCATTCCATAATTCTTTCATGAACGTTAATTTTCTCTGCTAGATTATAAGCTCTTTGAAGTTAATGATCATGTCTTTACTTTTTGTATTTACTCTAGAAACAGAGTACATACTAAATATATACCTATTAATTTACTTACTCTCTCAGCAGCTTCCCTAAACCACTGAAACCAGAGCAATCGTGGGGATGCAGGAAGAGAAATATTCTAATAAAGAAAAAAAAATACAGAAAAACAAAAACAAAACAACAAAACAAAATACCAGTAATTTCAAGCCTCCTGATGTGGCAAAAAAAAACCCAAACAAGCAAAACCAACAAACAAACAAACAAAAATCAGTAACAAAAAAAACCCAGCAAGAAGTAGCGTTGGGCTTTCCTAAATCACTCTTTGGCCAATTTCAGATTATCCTTCAATATGGACAAATTTGCAGCATGTTAAACTCAGGAGTCTATGTTTTATATGGCAATTTGGAAGGTAAGGACCAAAATCTCAGTGTAATTACAAATATGTCCCATAAAAATAACCAAATAGGAATTCCCTGTGATAATTTCTCAAAGTTCTCATTACAAAACTTAAGAAAAAGGTAAATAAACCAAACTTCTTCATAGAAAAATTGTATTTACAACTCCATCCAAAAGCAGTTTTTAAAAGCAAACAATGTAACACGGAAGTTGAAAAAATCTATGCTCACTCAAAGTTGCCAAATCTAATTAATTATTTAACAGAATACTCCATCAAAAATAAGGCAATAACCCAAGATGTCCCATTAATGATTTTTCCACTTCCATAACTAGGTAGAACTAATCTATCTAGTAGCAAATGATACTTCATTCCATTTCAGCATGTCTGAAATCCTTAAGGACAGAAGTGTTAAAATATGATCTTCATTCTTCATTAGACTTTCAGAACACTTGGAAGGAAAATAATTTCTAAAGCACAAAGAGGTAAAGAGGTATAACCTTTCAAAAAGATACTCGTTCAAAATTCAAGAATGCGATATTAATACACAATGGGCATAGGTGAATATATGCAATACAGTGATAGCAAATTAATTTATTTAGTACTTTTTCCATTCCATATCATCAGGAGGATTGATTTCAACTTTCCTTTTACCTACATCAGACCAGTTGGTACTCAAAACTGTACCACCAGACTCCATCTGCAATAAGAAATAAAAATAGATTAATTCCTGGACCATATAATCAAAACAGAGTATTTTTCTAAAAATGTTCCAAGCATAATGTTCTAAATATAAGCTATGTTTGGCTCAGTATAAACACAAGACAATACTTTGATTTAACCTTAAGCTTCTGAGGTAAGTTGGGTAGAGGGCATCATGTTCACACACAGTCACTTAAGCACATCTCCCTCGGCTAATCAGCATGGAGGTAAACGTGTGAAATCTACCTTCTGATAAAAATAAAATTGGCTCCCCAAGAAAATGATGATTAATCTCTTTTGTTAAGGATAGTAAAGACCAAAGTAAACTCTTTCCATATTAGTTGGACAGAACTTTTAAGATCCCCTTCACTGTGACAAATATATACAAGGGAATGCTGGAATTTTTTTCAAATCAATGTGTGTACACACAAGTACATAAAATCAATATCTAAGTAAAGAACTGATTATCTATTTACCATCAATAGAATATACCACCTACCAACAACCCTAGCATATTCATAAGTACGTTCTAAAAAACCTCTGGACATTTGTTATCTTAATGCAATAAAAATTAACTGACTTGGATCACAGCCAAAAACAGTGTGAATTATTCAAATCTAAACATTTTTTACATAATCAGCTGTGCTGCTGGCATATGTATATAGTAATAAACCCGACTATTACACTGGAACCTCAATATAATCCCATGCCCCACACTCCCTGCAAGCTCCCTTACATGGGCTGCTTTGGATGGGATGTTCTTCGCCACCCGTTTATTACCCCTTTATTCTTTAGTTATCCCCTAAACATGACATACCACCATTTCTCTGTGGCCTCCTTTGACCATAATCAGGACTCTACCTTTGCAGAATTTGTATTCTATGTGAGCATAATTACCATTAATATAATATGTAAAACACTACACTGTTAGAATTTTAAGGGTCTGTTTTCTTTTATCTGCTTCGTACCCTTGGTTCCAACAAGGCAAGGGACATATTTTACTAACACTTAAATCCTAGATCTAAGCCACAACAGTTGGGCACATGGTAGACCTCAAATAAAATACTGATAAATATGTTTCTAAATGTAATGTGTAGAAGCATGTGGGACTAGACCTGTTCTTACCTGAATGAAACTATGCAGCATATACTACGTGTTTTAAGTAATACCTTCTTTCATTAAGACAGAAGTATATATAAACATATGTTAGCAGCATATAGCATGAGACTTGTGCTTACCTCACTGAACTATACTGTGTATAAAATGTCATTCAAGTAACATCTTCTCTCATTAATATAAACCCACTAATAGCCTAAACCCCTAACCTTAACCCTAAGCCCTAACCCCAATCCTAATGTCATCAAGCCCTCTGGAGAGTTCTCTTAAGTTGTAGGATACCATGCAGATATCCTCACCCTAGCCCTAACCCTAACCCTAACTCTGGCCATAAGCCCTAACCTAATCCTAACCCACAGCTGAGAAGAAAGAAAGAAAAAAGAAGTGGTATACATATACAATGGAATATTACCCAGCCACAAAAAAAAAAAAAAAAAAAAAAAAAAAAAGAACCAAATCTTGCCATTAGCAATGACATGGATGGAGCTAGAGAGCATTATGCCAACTGAAGTCAGTCAGAGACAGATACCATGTGATTTCACTCATATGTGGAATTTAAGAAACAAAACAAAGGAGCAAAGGCAAAAAGAGACAGACAGAGGCAAACCAAGAAACGGATCCTTACCTATAGAGAACAAACTGATGATTATCAGAGGGGAGGTGGATGGGGCATGGGTTAAACAGGGGATAAGGTTAAGGAGTACAATTGTGATGAGCACCAGATGATGTACAGAAGTGCTGAATCACTATTTTGAACACCTGAAACTAATATTACATGTATAGTAACTAAACGGAATTTAAATAAAAACTTTAGGGTCGCCTGGGTGGCACAGTGGTTAGGCATCTGCCTTCGGCTCAGGGCATGAACCCGGCATTATGGGATCGAGCCCCACATCAGGCTCCTCCGCTATAAGCCTGCTTCTTCCTCTCCCACTCCCCCTGCTTGTGTTATGGGATCGAGCCCCACATCAGGCTCCTCCGCTATGAGCCTGCTTCTTCCTCTCCCACTCCCCCTGCTTGTGTTCCCTCTCTCGCTGGCTGTCTCTATCTCTGTTGAATAAATAAATAAAATCTTTAAAAATAAATAAATACATACATACATACTTTAAAAAATCTAAATAAAAAGGGATAAATTCTATATAATAAACTACTCCTATGAAGATGAAGAAAGCAAATTTAGTTTATAATCTGGTATTTACTGATGACATTTGTTTTCCCATTTCCTTATGGACTACAGTGCAATTTAAGCATTTCCCTCTGTGTACATATTGGTCCTTTAGTCCCTATTAGACTGGAAGAGCATAGATGACAGTCTATTTTGCTTGTTTTCCCAGAAGTACTTGGTATGTACCAGGCGGCTTGTTTTAAGGGCGGTACATGGTTCAATTACTATTAGCAAAGCCTTGTATGAAAATGGATGCAGATTCTATAATCTATCTTCGAAATTTCACACACTGCTATTCTGTTTAGCATACTCTAAAAGTCAATACTGAAACTGACTTCTCTTCCTGGGGACACAGAGTAGATGTGCTTTATCCTATTCTTCCCACTAAGTACTACTAAAAACCTTGGACATTATATATATGCAAACAATCATAAGAAGACTCTAAAAGATGAAAGGACAAAGACAGATCAGTAGGGACCTTGGGAGCCAAGGAACAACATAACACGGTGGTGAGTCCCCTGGGTTTTCTTTTTTGCCTCATGTCCTAGAGCTGCTGCTGAAGAAGCTGGAAACACTTTGAGGCACACACAAAAAAACCTCAAACAGAAACCTGGTTTCTCTAGCTAAAGGATGAAGAAAGACAAAAAGACAGCTTAGGAAGACAGAAAAGTTTTAGACTATAATTGACCCATTGCACTAGACACCACAGGAAAAAAACTGTGGTCCCATCCCACCCAAGGCCAGTAAAAGCTGGGTGAGGAGCCTAGACTTCCATCCGTGCTAGGCTATCATGAACCCACCTCCTCTGCCACCTGTGGTGTCAGTGAAACTACATAGATACATCTATCCCACTCCCAGTAGTAACAAAGAGATGCTCTGGGATGTCTAAGGAGGCTGATTAGAGCACCTGGATGTCTACCTCCACCTAGCAATAATGAGGTAGTGTCTTCCGTTCCTCTGACAGAGTGGTTGGCAGAGAAAGCCAAATAAGATGGAGGATTTTTTTTTTTTTAAAGATTTTGTTTCTTTATTTGCCAGAGAGAGAGTGTGTGCATACAAGCAAGGAGAGCAGCAGGCAGAGGGAGAAGCAGGCTCCCCGAGGAGCACAGAGTCTGACGCAGGACTCGATCCCAGGACCCTGGAATCATGACCTGAGCCAAAGGCAGATGCTTAACCAACTGAGCCACCCAGGCACCGCTAAGACAGAGGATTTAAATAAGATCCAGTCTCACAGCAGAACATGAAAACGTCCAAGTTTCAACTGAAAATCACTTGTTGCTGGTAAAAAAAAAAAAACACCACACACAAGGAAAATTTCAGATTCTATTTTTTTAAAAAAGAAGACAATCAATAGATGCTAATGTTGAGATGAGAGAAATGTTAAAATTATCTGACAAAGATTTTAAAGTAGTCATAGTAAAAAATGCTTTAACTAAAAATCATGAAGTCACTTGAAACAAATGAAAAATAGAAAAATTCAGCAAAGAAAAGAAGATATAAAGAAGCATCAAATGTTTTAGAATTAAAAACCACAATTGAAATAAAAAGGTAAGTGGATAGGCTAAAGAACAGAACAGAAGGGACAGAGAAAAGAATCAGTGAACCTGAAAACAGGACAAATCACCTAATCTGAGCAACAGAGAGAAAAGAGAGATAAAAGGAAGAAAGTCCCAAGGATGTGTGAAACTGTAATGAAATATTTATCTTTTATCATCAGGTTCCAGGAAGAAGACAAAGAGGGTAGATCTGAAAAAGTACTCAATGAAATAATGGCTGAATATTTCCCAAATCTGCCAAGACACATAAACCTATAGATTCAACAAACCCCAGTCAGGCTAAACCCAAAGAAATCTTTGCTAACAGACAATTTGCCACAGGCAGACCTAAAAGAATGCGAGGGGGCACCTGAGTGGCTCAGGTGGTTAAGCGTACGACTCAATCTCAGCTCAGGTCTTAACTTCAAGCCCCACATTGGGCTCCACTCTGGGCACAGAGCCTACTTAAAAAAATAATAATATAAAAAAAGAAAAAAAAGAAGAATGCCTAAAGAAAGTTCTCTAAAATAAGAAAGAATGACAGAAACTTAGAACATTAGAAATGAAAAAAGAGACACCAAATAAAATATTATTTGCTTTTTTTCTTGAGCTTTCTAAACTGTGTTTGACAGTTGAATGAAAATATAACACTGTATGATGTGGTTCTAAATGTATGTAAAGGAAATACTTGTGAAAATTATAAATGAGAAAGGGTAAAGGGACATAAAGGGAGGAGGTAAGGTTTCTACACTTCACTCAAACTGACAAGAAAAATGACACCAGTAAATTATGATAACCTACATATAATATAGCTAGCATACAGAGGAACCACTAAAAATGCTATACAAAGAAGAAACACTAAAAAATTATAAATAAGTAAAAATGAAAATGAAACTAAAAAATATTTAAAAGTACTCAGAGGAAGGCAGGAAAAACAAAAACAAAACACAACAAAAAAATAAGATGGTAGAATTAAAGTCCTAACATATCAATAATTACATTAAATGTAAGTGATCTGAACACATCATTTAAAAGACAGAGACCGGCAGAAGAGATAAGAAAACATAACCCAACCATACGCTGTCTCCATGAAACACACTTTAAAACAGTAGGAATTGATCAATTTAAATATGATATAGACAGGTTGGAGATAAAAGAGTGGAACAAGACATCATGCAAAGAAAGATTAAGCAAAAGATAGAAGAATTGGCTATATTAATACCAGAGCAAAGAAATTACCAGAGCTAGAGAATGACACGTATATATGATAAAAAGGTCAATCCACAATGAAGATGCAACAATCCTAAATGCATATGCACCAAACAGAGCTGCAAAATATGTGAAGTAAAAACTGACAAAACAATAAGTCAACATCAGCAAGGATACAAAAGAATTCAACGACAATATCAAGGAACAAGATCTAACTGACATCCAGAGAACACCCCCTCCAACAACAGAATACACCTTCTTTTCAAGTGAAACATAAACTTAAGAAAGACCAAATACTGGGCAATAAAACAAAGAATGTATATCACATCATACATAGTCTCAAATTACAATGGAACAACATTAGAAACCAATAATAACAAGGTAACAGGAAAATCTCTAAACACTTGGAAACAGAACAACACACTTCTAAACAATCCATGTGATGAAGTCTCAACTGAAATCAAAATACATATTAAACTGCATGAAAATATAACATTAGAATTTGTGAGAGACAGCCAAAACCCTGCTAAGAGGGAAATTTATGGCATAAACACACACAACAGAAAACAAAGTCAAATCAATAATCTAATTCACATCTGAACAACCTAAAAAGATAGCAAAATAAACCCAAAGCAAGCAGATGGAAGAAAATAACAAAGAACAGAAATGAATGAAATTTATAATAAAAAATTGAAGAGAATATATTCTTAAGTCAACAAAGGGCTGATTCTGTGGAAAAAAAATTCAGTTAACATTGGCAAACCTCTGTATCAAGACTGAAAGAAGACAAAAATTACCACCATAGGAATGAAATGGAATATCACTACAGACCCTGTAGATAGCAAAACAAAAAATAGCAAGAAAATACTACCAACACTGACAGGTTAGACAAACTAAACAGAATAAAATGCTCAAAAAAACAGACTGCCACAAGTCATTCAATATGAGATAGATAATCTGAACAGTCCTATAAGCTATTAGAATAAGTTTGTAATTTAAAATCTTGCCAAAAAAGATGTCCAGGCCCAGATGGTTTCACTAGTTTAAAGAAAAATTAACACCAATTCTACACAATCTCTTCCAAAAAACAGATGAAGATAGAGCACTTCTCAATTCATTTTATGAAGTCAGTATTACAGATACCAAAACCAGACAAAGACATACAAAAAAAAGAATACTACAGACCAATGTCCCTTATGAACATAGACACAAAAATCCTTAACAAAGTATCTGAAAGTAGAACTGAGCAATATATAAAAGGAATTATACACTATGACCAGGTGAGGCTTATCCCAAGGATGCAAGGTTGGTTCTAGTAGAAATAGCATATTAATCATATAAAATCACTGTTGTAACAGGTTAAAGAAGAATCACATAATCACTTTGATCAATGCAGAAAAAGCATTCAAATTAAAAAAGTGAACAGCTAGCTGTGCAGTGCTGGTGGTATAGTGGTGAGACCAACAGCTACCTTCCAAAAAGTCAACAGCCATTCATGATAAAAATCTCACACACGGAATAGAGAACTTTAACCTGATAGAGCATCTGCAAAAAACCTACCACTAACATTATAATTAATGGTGAAAGACTGAATGGTTTTCCCTTAAACTGGGGAACAAGGCATAAGTGTCCACTCTCACCACTCTTACTCAACGTAGTGCCAGAAGTTCCAGCCACTGAAATACAGCAAACAAAGAAGATAAAAGTCACAAATAGCAGACTTAAGAAGTCCCTATTTGAAGCTATGACTGTCTACATAGAAAATTTACCAAAAAAATTTCCTAGAATAAGTGAGTTTAGCAAGGTCACAGAATGTTAAGCTGAACAAAAAAACCAACTGTGTTTCTAAATACTAGCACATGAACATGAAAGTTATATATACAATACAATTAACAATCACTAAAAAAAAGAATACTTAGGTATATCCTGCAACACATGCTTAAGATTTACATGTGGAAAACTGCCCAACACTGATGAAAGAATCAGAGATCTAAATAAATGGATTGCAAGATTCAACAGAGTAAAAATGTCAATCTCTCCAATTTGATATACAGTTCAAAGCAATTCCTAACAGGATATTTTGATGCATAGAAACAAAATATTCTAAAGTTTATGTGGAAAAGCAAAGGAACTAGAATATTTAACACACTTCTGAAAATGATTAACAAAGTAGAAGGAATGATGCTTCCTGGATTCAAAACTTACATAGCTAAGATAATCAAGACTGTAGTATTAACAGAGGGATAGACATGTAGATCAATGAAAACAGAGAAGCCAGAAACAGACTGAGACAAATATGCTTAAGTAATTTTTGAGAAACACAAAAACAATTCAATGGAAGAAAGACAGTTTTTCAACAAATGGTTCTGGAGCAAATGAACACGCATAGGCCAAAACCAAAACATACAAAAAAACCTCAACCTACATCTCAACTTTATATAAAAACTAACTCAAAATGGATCACGGACTTTAATGTAATATGTGAAACTATAAAACTTTTATCGAAAGAAAAGCACAGGAGAAAATCTTTCAGATCTAGGACTAGGCAGAAAGTTCTAGACTTGATACTAAAAGCATAATCCATAAAAAGAAAAACTGATAAACTGAACTTCATCAAAATTAAATACTTTAGCTCTGCAAAAGACCATTAAGAAAATAAAAAGGCAAACTACAGACTAAGAGAAAATATTTGCAAACTATGTATCTCACAAAGCCTTGTCAGATTAGCAGTTCCAGGAGTTAAGGAGGGGGAGGGGTGGAAGGAACTGTGTATGGCTATAAAATGACAACAGTGAAGGAATCCTGTGGCAGTGGAAATGTTCTCTATCTGAACTCTCAGTATCATGGTTGTGATACTGTACTGTAGTTCCGCAAGATGACTCCACTAGGGGGAACCGTGTAAAGGATCCAAGGGATCTCTGCATTATTTCTTACAACTGCATATAAATCTATAATTACTTCAACATAAAAAGTTTAATTAAAAATAACTTTTTAAAATCAACAGTGAAAAGCTCAATCATGAGCAATTAAAACACAGTAATTTCTGTGGAATATCTGAATCTCACAGGCATACATTAACTAAATACTAATTTGATTATAAATGCCTTAAGAGAAGAGACCGACATTTCCAAAGCTACTGATAAAAGTCAAATGATTACAACTAAAGCAAAATAATCAACCTAGTTATAGAGAGATGACTTGTTATTAAAATCTCAGAACTTGAGGCCTAATTCAGGTGGTATTTATGTTGTCCTGGGCCTTATTTTCCTAGTCAACAAATTATTAACAAACCAATGAGTAATTAATGTGTACCTTCTATTTGCCAAACACTGTTCTGGCAGTTTCCCATCTATATTCTTCATCTCTGACACTGAGGCCACTATGTATGGTTCTAACGGAGGCTCCTTCAGCTATTGTGATAAATCCAACTACAGGAATTAAGAGTACTTCTTCAGCCTTCCAAGTTCTAACTAAATGACTATTTGGAATAAACCACTTGCGTCTCAACTCCCCCACAAATGTCCAACTTCCCTAATAATTACTCTAAGTTTAGAGCAGAAAGAAATGTTCAGATGAAGCCTATTCAAAAAGGCCTCCCAACTACAGTACATGCAATTTGGTTTCAAATTGCCTACTTAATCTTTCTTTAAAAATTTCTGAAATTTACTACCATAATATACATTTCTCAAGCTTATGTTCTTACAAATGATTTGTTCATAGCACGTTTCACTTCATCAGAACCATCTGAATAGATCTGCTGAAATAATTTGTTTAAAGCGGCATCTCCCTCCAACTTCTCATTTTTTTCTTCTTCTTTGATCTCACCAACCAATTTATCCCAATTTCTTGTATAATGAGATGATGATGGATATAAGTTCTTTACATCTATGGAGTAAAAAAGACAGAAGTGATTAAATCAACATGTGATGATTATGTCAAGAACACGTAACCTTTGTGACCATGGTATACAGAACATCTCAGCAAATAGTTCAGGTAACTAAATTTCATGTTTATAATAAACGTCTTTCTGATATATACCTCAATAATCAAATACACACTTCTAAAAACTGACCCAGAGTAATGTAAAATCTGGGAATTTCTTTTGAGCAAAATCTTAATAAAGTGTACATTTTTGGTACATTATGCAAAATTAGATTTAAAACATTCTTTGCGTTAATAATGAGGGGACTGAGTGAGAAATATACTAGAACTTTTATATTTACAGAAAAATTGCAGAGACTCTACAAACAATTCTAAAAAGTGTTTTTAAATAATGCTTCATAAAGATATTTCTCTTATAAACAAGATAATAAATGTTAAAAATGTGGCTTGAGGTGCTTAGAGAAAAACTGAAAATATAAGTAATTATCCATGCCATTAGACAGTGAGTTAAGACTCCATCCTCTCCTCACATTACATTATTAGATTACTTCAACAGGAGATAGTAAGCAATTCTTGAATGTTGAAAAATACACCACGTGATCATCTAGAGTTCAATGCCCACTCACGCACACACAGAAAATAATAGTACCTGTAGGGCACACTGGGGTAAATGGAGGCTGCTTACAACCAGAGAGGCTACTGACTGGCCCAGCGGCTCAGGGCACTGCCGAGGCTATCCTAAAGACTAAGGGAATCAAGATGGTGGCACCCAAGTCATTAAAAAGTTATCTACCTAGTAGCTATAAGAGCAGTTCCGTTCACTCTACAATGGAAATATAACGCAGGCCACAGATGTGAGCCACATAAATAATTTAAAAATTTCTAATAGCCGTGTTACTAAAAAGAATCAGGTGAAATGCATTCTAATAAAATATTTTATTTAACCTAATATATGTAAAACAGTATCGCTTCAACATGGATCAATATAAATATATTAAGACATTTTATGTGCCTTCTTTCATATAGTCTTCAAAATCTGGTATTTTATACTTCCAGCACAACTCAATCCAGACTAGTCATCTTCAAAAGCTCAGCGGCTACATGTGTTGAACATACTGGACAGAGTAGCTACAGAGCTTTAAAAAGAACCTGATTCAAAGTTTCCCTATTAATAAATTAGGACACATTACATGGCCCTCTTCCACTACTGCCTCTCTGTCGCTTTCCTCAAAATAGTTCAGAAATGAGAAACCACTAACTGTTTGGTCTGTTGTTCCACCCCTTCTCTTCACCTCTAAGCCAACTTTCCCCCTGCCTATCTTCCCAGCAAAACCAAACCAAAGAGCACCCCACAGTTTTATTTAGGGTAAGCACACAGTTTTCCAATCTACCCTTCCTCTACCAGTAATCCCCTCTCCACTTGTGTGCATTTTCACTAGTAGCCAAAGAAAACAAAAAAAAGTTATGTCATAGTAAATTAAGAGCCTAAAACATGTGGGTTTAATTAATCCTAATGTTGACTCCCCAGAAGAATGGGAGCACAGGTTAACCTCCATTTTACAGATAAGAAAACTGGCCCAGACAGGTTAAGCAACTTGCCCTTATCTGCAGTCTCCAGCTTGCAGGACACAGGAATCTGACAAGCATATTAATTCCTTACAAAAATATAACAGGACAGAAGGAATAGCATCTGAAATATCCAAGGCATTGAGTTTAAAAGAACTCTGCAACTTTAAAAAATCTTTATATTTAATCTCAGAAAAACTTTAACACCTGTAGATGGTAGATAAACTACTGAGGAATGGACAGGTACCTAACTTCCTTGTTCACTCATTATAGTATCAAATAACTGCAAAGATACTCATGTCAGCAGAGACTATTTTCCATTGTTAGAAGATGTAGCAACAACCAGTATCACATATAGGGTTTATGTGATAATGACACCCAGACCCTGAAGACCAGGGTTTAGTCCTAGACAATGAAAACTGCCGTGTGATCTTAAGCAAGTTGCTTACTTTCAGAGCCTGTAAAATAGGGCTGCCCACTATAGAGGGCTGTTGTTAGAATTGAGTGAGATACTACATTTAAAGTGTGGGGTTTTTTTTAATGCTTTTTGAGCTATATATAAACCTCAGCCCCCAAGTTTCTGGGAGTCAGACCCAAAAGAAGCACATAACATCTTTCCTCTGTCTTTCAGATAAAATGTGAAGCAGAAGCTTAACAGCTTAAATACCAACTTCAAATATTTTCATCCTTAAAAATTACCTGTTGGTGTCAACTTCCTGGTTTTGCTAATTACACAATAGACTAGTTGTGATGTTATTACGCAGGGAAGCTGGGCGTAGGGTACGTGAAAACTCATCATTTCTGCAACTTCTAGGGGCATCTAAATTATTTCAAAATAAAATAAAATGAATGATTTGTTGGGTAATTCAGTGTTTTCTAAAAGGTGCCACAAGGAAATCTGTCTTCTGTTACAGAAAGAGCAGTGAAAAATCTAAAAGTAGCTGAAATACAATAACTCATTTTAGTCATCAAATCAGAACATTAATCAAAAAGAAATTTCTCTTTCATTAATGAGGGCATTGCTGTAAAATACACTCTTAGGTTGTAGTTCTAAGAGTATCTAGCAGATTAATCATTCCATTAGAAAAACACCTATCCATTGCATAGGCTTAAAACTGACCCAACATAGTCTATCCCTTAAAGGGTTAAAAACAATCAATTCTAATTTTCCACTCTTCTCCTAGGCTTTTCTTAGGTTTTCATGACCTGCTTGTGAGCACTTCTTTTAGAGCAACAGACTGAAACGGGTTAGACATTTTACTCTGTGAAGCCCTGAAAGTCCAGGAAATTAGAGTTGACAATATCAGAAGAAATAGAAAGGAATAAATAAAACGGAAAAGGAAGAGAAGCAAATTATTTCAGCAGAATAAACCTCTAGTCTACTTACAACCCAAAAAGAAGTAATAGGAAAGGGCAACACACAAAACCAACCCTCAACTACTGTCATACAGTGACTGGGTAAACAATATAAACGCAACCCCCTCAGGGTTTATGCGGGCATTCACTTATATTCTGTGTTGAAGAACTGAAGGAGGTAGAAACTGCACATGAAAGGCTACTCTGCATTCATTACAGAGCAATCTTATTGCACTCAATGTATCTTTTCTTGGGGACAGAAACAATGAAAGTAGAAGGAATGCTCATTACCATTTAACTTCAACTACATAACACAGTATGAATTTAAAGCTCATCAAGGCCGGAAAACAAACCTGCTATGAACTGTTTTGGTTTAGGCACATCTCCTTGCCCCTCTAGCTTTTCCCATCTCACAGCCTCTGTCTTTTTCATTTTAATTTCAATCTGGAGGAAACACCAAATAAAATTTATTATTCCATGTAAAATATACAAAACAGTAAAAAACAAATGCAATTTCCTTAAGTCACAAAATCTTATAAGAATTAAAAGTGCCCTCGAGATAATTTCCTTAAATTATACAAGGTTAAATTTGAAGAACTCTGAAACATTTTGTTTCTACTTAAAAGCCACCCTACAAAAACAATATGCGTACACACTATAAGCTATAATTAAGAGTCTTGAAATCCATATGCTTTTTTCTTCCAATGCACTGTTCTCAACCAGGGGTGATTGGCAACATTTATGGTTATTGTTGGTCTTCGCAACTGGGGTGGGGGTTAGGGATGCTACTGAACATCCTACAACATAAAGGGCAACCCCTTCACAACAAAGAATTACCCAACCAAAAATGTCAACAGTACCCCCCCATTGAGAAATCCTGTTCTAAAGGAGTAACTACAGGGGTGCCTGGATGGCTCAGTCAGGCGTCTGACTCTTGATTTCAGCTCTGGTTGTTAAGATCAAGCTCCCTCACAGGCCTCTGCGCTCAGTGGCGAGTCTACTTCCCTTTCCTTCTCTCTTTCTCTCCCCACCCCCCTGCTTATGCTCTCTAAAATACATAAATCTTTTTTTTTTTTTTTTAAAGAATTTGAGAGAGAGAGAGTAAGAGTGAGAAAGAGCACGGGTGGGGTGGGGAGAGGGAGAAGCAGGCTCCCTGCTGAACAGGGAGCACAACATGGGGCTCGATCCCAGAATCTTGGGATCATGACCGGAGCCGAAGGCAGACGCCCAACCAACTGAGCCACCCAGGTGCCCCAATAAATAAATCTTTTAAAAAAATAAAGGAATTACTACATTTGCTTGTACGTTAACCCATTTGAGAGTTGAGACAAATTCATATCATTGTATAAAAATAAAACTGCTAAAATTTTTATAATAATTCATTCAATAATTATTAAATACCCAATATGAGCAAGTTGTAATCTTCAGGGATGTGGTGGATTTTTGAAATATTAAGAATATGTTCTCAGCCATTGGAAAGTAGGTGAGATACTAAAAGAAAGCTGATCAAGAGGCAAATAAATGTTCTAAAAGTTTAGCAGAGATTACATCTGGGTGTGAAAAGAAAAAGTTTCAGTGCACCTTGAAGAGCTTTGAGGGGCAGGAGCATTTGCAATGGTAAAAGGGGGAGTCTCCAGAGGCAAAACGAACAGCCTGAAACTGGAGCCTTGAGGTTTCAAAGGACACAGTGCATCGGGGAGAATGGACAAGACCAATTTGTCTCAACTTCAGAATTTATGTGAGAACAGTAAAAAAATACAGATGAAAGAGGTGTAAGGCAAACTATGAAGAGCTTCTGAATGCTGAACAAATAACTTCACTTATTAAAATGAAATATTAAAAGCATCTTTAGGGGCGCCTGGGTAGCGCAGTCGTTAAAGCGTCTGCCTTCGGCTCAGGGCGTGATCCCGGCGTACCGGGATCGAGTCCCACATCGGGCTCCTCCGCTATGAGCCTGCTTCTTCCTCTCCCACTCCCCCTGCTGTGTTCCCTCTCTCGCTGGCTGTCTCTCTGTTAAATAAATAAATAAAATCTTTAAAAAAAAAAAAAAAAAAAAAAAAAAGCATCTTTAATTCTCTAATCAAGGCTGGTCCCCTGGAGTCTACCCTTAACCCTAACATACACTCACAGAGCACTTACATATACCTTTTGTTTTCCTTGTTCCAATAATACTCTCACTTCCACTTTTAGCCTAGCAAAATCAGCATTTATAGCACTAATAAACATAATTATGCAAACAGTTTAAGAATCAAAATAGAATTTTTTTAAAAAGATCTTATATATTTATTTTAGAGAGAGGGGAAGTACCAGTGTGGGGAGGGGGAGAGGAGAGAGAAAATTCTAAGCAGGCTCCACACCCAGCGTGAAGCCCAATGCAGGGCTCCATCTCATAACCCTGGGATCATGACCTGAGCCAAAATCAAGAGTCAGACGCTTAACCAACTAAGCCACCCAGGCGCCCCTCAAAATAGAATTTTATGTTCTAATTTTTTTCTAAGAAAAGGATTTAATTTTGTAAATAGGAAAAAAAATCAAAACACAAATTTAACAAAAAGAAAAGCCTATTGACATTGGTTCTTTAACTCCGTTAAATGGGATAAATCATTCAAACTAGCAATTACTGGTAATCTTTCTACCGCCTGCATTTAGTGTCAGAATCCTTAAAATTTACATTGTAAAATGCTGTAACAAAACACTGAGAAATCTGCCAATAATTTTAATCAGACAGGAAGTGATGGTATAGAAGGGGAGTGGTCTTTGAGTATTTGTATTTTCTCTAGCACAGAAATTTAACAAAAAACTGTTTTCATAATGAAAAAACCATGAAACAAATGTCACTGGGAAAGAGACCAAAAGTCTAGTATTTTTAATGTAATTTATGTGTTTAAATTCTACATAAATAAAAACAATTTTAAGAATCTCTAGAATTCTCTAAAATGAATAATTTTTATAAAGTAAAACACTACCTATATTTTATCTCATACACAGTCTTAAGTGATAGTAATACGGTTATTTTAAGTTGTCACTGCTGGAATCAAAAAGGGGCAAAACTCTCATAGCTGGCAATGACACAGCAACAGTTATTGAAAAGAGATATTATCATCCTAAAATTTAAAACTTCATCTTGCTCCTTTAATTTTCAACTCATCTGGAAATGAAGACCTGGCAAGCACTGTGTACATCAACACTATCCTCCACTAACCTTTGCCTCAGGGCACCCTATATTCACACCTCATGTTCCTGTACTTACGCACTGTCTATAAAAAGTTCCTTGTTTCACCTAAAGAGACACATATACTAGCACTCACATCGACTGAAAGCCACTATAACTGTGCAATATGAACAAAGAGGTCTTTGTAAGGCCAAAGTCAAAGCTCTTAGGAAGAACGTGTATCAAGTGAGACACGCTGACCTGAACTTGAAATTATATTTAATCCATTCATTAAAAAAGCTGCACATAATAAAACACACTTAAAGCAGCTTTTTAAAAAGATAAAAGTGGGGGGAGCTAATTTTCTGTGAATTCCTTTTTACACCTATTCACTTTCAACATTTACACATGCTTTTAAAAATGAAGTTTTAAGTCTTAATGATTCTGGCAGGTACCTCCAGAGTTACCAACAGCCCAATTTCAGATATTTTTATTGCAACTATTAATAAGCTATTCCATTTTCATATAAGTCAAAAATAATCTACACGTTAACTTAAAACCTTGGTTTGAATGTTCCTCTCATATGCACAAGGAAGGTTTTCAGTAATATCCCAAAGCGGTATTCACAGATTACTAAATAAGAATCCCCGCTGTTCCAGATTGTTAAGTTTTCATTATTTTGCACACTTATCACCCACCTCTAAATTCTTTACACACAGACAATTTAATATTTTCTAATGAAAGAACTTCAGATTTAAAGGGAAGCCATTACTCCAAAGGGTGATGGTATCCAGACACCACCTTCTGAGGAGGGGTGTAAAGCTCCCACTTACTGCCACAGATTGACAGTGGTTATTTTAAGTTTTTTTTTCTTAAAGAGTTTTCTTTCTCAGAGACTAGAGAGCTGTGGAAGTTTACTGCTAAACTTTTTTTTCTGGCAAAGTTTTGACAACCATCTGTTTCAAGGCTATAGTCATTAAATAATTGTTCCTGACCTTTAGAATGTAATTTTCCCAACGTTCTCTTCAACTCTTTGCATGTTTAATGGCTTATCTAACTGCTTCGTCCAAAAATAGAGTAAACTCAAGTCTTCCTGAAGCCATACTGCACATCCACCATCTTTAGTTTTACACTCAAATAATTTTGTAGTATTTTTTTAAAATGCAGAAGACAGTAATTAATGACAAGAAACTAAAAAAAAAAAATCACAAAATCTAATAGCACAATTCAAATATTTACTGAGTACCTACTGTGGGCCAGGCACTGTGATAGTACATAAGATCACAGTCTCTGTTCTTCCTGAAGAAATTCATCAAAAGAGATATTCCCATAAACAAAAAATTCCAGTATATATCACCTGTAGTGAAAGATCTAAATATAGGAAAATATTCTAGTTTCCCGGAAGTTTGCCAAAATGTCATTAGTAGTGAGACTGATTACTTTCTCAGCTCCTTTATATTTTTCTAAATTTTCTATGATATGCATTTACTGCTTTTATAACCCAAATAAAACTCTATATAAATAATCAGGATAAAATAATAATGGCAGTAACATTTACTGCGCACTATTATAAACCCTGCGTGCTTCAGATATATCATCTCACTTAACAGAATAACCCTATAAAAGGAGATTACCATCCATATTTTAGAGAAGAGGCAGCCAAGATAGACAACTTACTGGAAGTGTCTTTTATTGCTAGAAGTTTTACTTATTTCCTCAGAAATAAGCAGAGGTTGAAAACAGGACAAAAACTACCAACTGTATAATTTCAGAGAAGAGTCATAAGTAGGTGCTACTTGTTGGAAATATGACCATGAGCAACTAACTAATCTCACTGAACCCGTTTCTCCTGTAAAAAGTGATTAACAGAGTCTACCTCATTCAGGGTTCTTATCAGGGTTAAATGAAACCATGTATGAAAAGAACAGAGCACTGTGTCTGGCAAATAACTGAATGCTATTATCATTATCTTCATCAGCATTATAATTAGCTAAAAAATCTGGGCAAATTATTGAACATCTCTGGGTTCAGTTTATACCTGTAAATAGGTGATAAAAATACCTACAGCATGCAGTATTTGTGAGGATTACATGGAATAGATAATACAAAGCAGTCAAAACAGTTACCTACTGTAATTCTGCACAGATCAAACAGTAGGGACTGGCTAACTAAGCTACAATAAATGCATATAGTGAGATACTTCGCTGTAGAATACTTAAGGGCATCAAAAAATTATCCAAAATGTATGGTTAAATTTTAAAATATAGGTATAGAGTGTGTGTACAGTAAAATTCTTTTCTTTTGAAAATATATGAATATGCATTAGTAGAAAAGGGGGCAAGAATACACTTCAAAAACAATTTGTGGATTATCGGCAACTAATCACTTAATAGAAAAAAAAAATTACTACCACCACTGTATCAAAGACATTAATAAAACATGGGACCCCTGGGTGACTCAGTCAGTTAAGGATCCTGACTCCTGATTTTGGCTCAGGTCATGATCTCAGGGTTATGGGATTGAGCCCTGCCTCAGGCTCTGCACTCAGCGTGGAGACTGGCTGGGATTTTCTCTCCAGAGAATAGTGTCATGAAATTGACAAGATGGAACAAAAGAAACACTACAATTTCTTAATAAAATGAATTAACAGGCAGATATGAAAGCTGGTATTCAATAAAAGGTAGAAATAACTATCAGAGGTACTGAAAAAAAATATGAATTCTGACTTGGAAAAACCTAGATATGACATTGTAAAATATTTAGCTACGAAATGCTATTTCATTAATTTAAGGGTCCTACTTCTCTTATTTTCATTGCAAATTAAATTTCACTTGAATTACCACTTAACCAACGATTGTACATGAATATGCAACATTTATTCAACCTTGAAGGTGGAAAAGAAAGAAACTGGATTCTCAAAGCAGAGAAATAGCCCTTTTAAATAAAGCACAGATTTTATGGAATCTCTAATTTCAAGCAGATTCTTCTAAACAAAACCATTTTTCTCAAATCACATAAAGGATTCAAGACACCTGAATACATACGAAAATCAAAGGACTTACTCTCTTAGTGTCATCACTAAATAAGCCTCAGTAACCCAAAGAAAAAATTTTACTTTCAGTATTTTAACAGTCTCCCTCTGCTGTATGAAAAAAAGGTTCAAAACTTTCATTTCCCTTAGGATAAAATTAAGTCCAATTATTTTAATTTGTTTCTCATAAAATACAGCTTAAAAGTTGGTAGTCTAACAAAACTAATATATATTACTTTGGGTTAAGACAAGAAAAATAATCATCTTCCATTACACATCGTTAGAGTTTTAATTCTTTAATACAGAACTTAGAAAAACCTAAGCAAAGAAGCACCAGCTTTCCAGAAATAAAAGTATTCCTCTTGGGCCAGGATGAACAATTTAGTAACTATGTAAACTCAGGGAAAGCATTTAAAGTCTGTGAACCTCGGTTTCTTTTCATCTATAAAACAAAGAATAAAAATACTCTGCCAACGTTGAAGGGTTAACAGCAGAACCCAATTGAAATTCATTCACTGAACAATTACCGAGGAGCACTATGTACAACACACAGGGCTGGGTAAATTTAACAAACGGAATATACTTATACTAAAAAATTACTCATTGTTTGTGCAGTTAACTGGGGCACCCTTCCCTGGGGCATATACAAACACACAAATAGGACTTGCTTCTTAGTCTCACAGACTAAACACAAGGGGAATGAAATGTATACATAAACTACTATACAAAAAAGAAAAGCAGTAACGTAGCATTTAAAGAAAGAAGGGACCAAAAAAGCAAACTGGAAATACAGCAGGGCAGTTGCAGAATGGTTAGAATCAACAAGCACTCAAGATTCAAAGGAGAATTAAAGAATGAGAGATAACAGTGCTTCATTAACATTCTCAATTTTAGCCACACAAACTTGTGTATTTATTACCACACATCCTAGTCTTCCAAAAATTATATGAGACCCAGTAACACAAGTTTTTAAGTCAATTACCATCTATTCACACAAATCAGTTTCTACTTAAACAACTTTAAGAGAACATGCATTAACAACCGGTTGATAAAAATATGTACAAAAATGCCAAACTCATAATTATCTGATCTCCCAAATCTAGCTAGAGTTTTGTGGTTAATTATTTCCCCAACTTCTTTTATTAAACAAATTCTACACTATGTGGATGGGGTCAGTAAGACTAAAATCTTGCTAAGATTTCATCTCTTTTTCTCACTTTTTATCATCCAAACAACTGTTTCTTCTCTCCACTCGTACTTTGTAATCTTCAAATAAATAAGTGGGCAAATCACTTCTAACTAGATGCAAAAAACTACCACTTCTTAACTTTGCACTTCTGCTCAAATGCTCTGCAGGCATCCTCTTCTTTCTGCAGGCCCAGTTACCGTATTCTCCCAGACACAGGCCAACCCTGATTCTTAGAACTTCAACTGAATAGTTACTAACATAGTATGTTGTAAGACATGTGTCTAAAGAAGGCATAGTAATGGAAAAAGTCTACTTACATCATCTGCAGTCATAACTCATTATATACCTTCATACAATTTCACAGATGAAAAAATTTCAGCTCATTTAGTCCATATCTCTCATTTTTAAAGACGGTGAAAATTTAGTCCTACAATAATTTTGTGACTAATCTAAATTCACAGGGCAAGCAAAGAACCAGAGTCAGATTTTTTTTTATTTTTCAGTTCAGTACTTGTCCTACTTAATTACATTACCTACATCTTTTGATTGCTTTTTAAAACATTCTATGAATTTTAATTCTATTGGACATTTTACTTCTTTTTGAAAATATAAATTTAAAAATTATATAATTACTCGAACTGCAGTTTAAATCACTCAGTATTCCCTCGTAACAAAATATTCTAAAATTCAGCTTAACTAAAAAACAAAAAAAAGCAGATTCATCTGCTTCATTCATTCACAGTAGTTTGTATTTTTAGCTACATTAAAGTAGGGTAAGAAAGTATCTGTACATCAAAACAGACAAGTTCAAGAGAAGAGCCTTTCGGTATCAAATCTTAAAGAGAGGCTGATAATTTCATCTTTTCTGAAAACCTCTTATAAGAAATATACCAATCTTAAGTATACTAACACTACTGAGGTTAAACTGACTTTTAAATTCCATTGTCCCAGAATCCAGGGAAGGGAAAATTGTTATTCAAAATTTATTGTCCTTATTTACTTGTCCCTTTCTTATTTTTTTCTAAGACTTTATTTATTTATTTATTTGAGAGAGGGAGTGAGACAGAGAAAGCACAAGAAAGGGGAGGGTCAGAGGGAGAAACAGAATCTCCATGAGTGAGGAGCCCAATGCAGGACTTGATCCTGGAACTCCAGGATCATGACCTGAGCTGATGGCAGATGCCCAACCGACTGAGCCACCCAGGCGCCCATTTTCCTGTACCTTTTAATTTGAAAATATGCACTTAAAAGGACCTATAAGCTTATAATCGCATGGGCAATTAGTTGACCAATATTTCTTTATCCTGAAAATATTACTAGTGACAACTTTTACTCATTTAAATAATCTCTATACCCAAGGTGGGGTTCGAACTCATGACCCCAAGATCAAGAGTCAAACGCTCTTCTGAGCCAGCCAGATGCCCCCACTATGGACAACTCTTTTAAAATTGTCCTACCTTTGTTGAAAGTACTTTAAATGTGCTCTGTTCTGGTATTATAGGATGAAGAAGTCTCAGTTTCAAATTGTAATCCTCTCCAGAAGGAAGTTTCACCAAAGCAGACAACTAATGAACACAAAATCAGCAGCACATTTTATAAATTTATATAATGAAAGGTAAAATACTTACACTGAATATAATTGCAGAACTTCAATACTAATGCAGATTTTTTTAAACACTTTATATGGAAAATCAGATTTAAGAAATTCAAAATAATCCTTTTTTTTCTACCTGGTATCCTTTACATGGATTCTCACATACATAATTAAATAAGTAGAAAATAGTAGGTTTCAAACACATATTTAACATTTGTATCTCTAGAAAACTCAAGATACAAGAGCAAAACAATACAGTATGTAACAAAAGAAGTATTCATATGCAGAACATCTACTTCTACCACTAACTTAAATATCACTGAAGTTTTCTACTAAATGCTAAGAAATCAAGTTATTACAAGTCACACTAATTTAATGTGGTTAGTAAATTCTAAGACATATAAATCATACAGCAAATAAGCAGACCTTTTTCATAAAGTATACTACACAAATGTAACCAAATCACATATCTTACTAATGTCTTATATTTGTCAACCAAGTTCTGCTTTGAATTTCAAATCTAAACAAAAAGAAAATAATGGACATCTAGCTATAACCTAAAGTATAAATACTTTTGTCTCAAAATTTAAGATCATTCAAGCTGAAAAGCCATGTTTCAGATTTTCATCGGCATTTTCCACATCTCAGGAAGAAATGATATAGCTGATAAACTGCTATAGATTATTCTACAGTATGGTATATTTGCAAATAAAAGTATTTAATCTCAAAATAAAAAATGGTTCAAAGACTGTAATAACCTCTTTTTCTGAAAATTCCACATTTACATTATTCTTCTGAACATTCTTGATCATAAGTGTAATGATTACTTGAGATTCTGTTTGATACCAGTCATACCTATTAAAAAAGAAAAAAAACCATTTCAGAACATCAAATTTTCTTACAGTTATTGCTTCTTTATGTTTTGTTAAGATAAAAACTACAATCTGATAAACAACAAGAGCTCCACCTTGAGGAACAAATAAGCAAAGCAGATGGTGATTCATGGAAACAATTTTATATAAATAATTTTCTTTGATCTGCACTAATGGAAAAAAAACAGTAGGATACGATGCCTCCAACCTTTCCAAGAGAGTTGAATACTTACATGATTTTCTGGGTTCTGACTTACATCTCTAATATTGTTGTGCTTAAGCTAATGTTAAAGATGAAATTTACTCTTAACGGCTAACCATTATTATACTATTATACCATTAACAGCTTTACGCTTTCATTTCAACCTAATACTAAGTAAGAAAAAGCACTTCTATCCCTCTTTTACAGATGAAAAATAAGCCCTGAAGGGCGGAGCAATCAGCCAGTCAGTGACAGGTGTTACAATGGACCCATGTCAGCGAGACTCCACACTCCAAAGTCTCTTAACTGAAGCTGGGCAAACAGACCTGAACACAGGGAGCAGAAGCAAATGAGCTAAAATTAAAATAATTTAAAATTTAACTCATCCTGCCAGGCACAATATTAAATACAGTATCTTCCTTCAGTCTCAAGGCACATGGGAAAACTAATGTGCCTAGAGATTCTAATTATGTGTATCTTTCCCACAGAAGGCTCTAGAAATGTAGGGATCCTCACTTCCAAATTAGACTATATTAGATTATAAACTCCATGAGGCAGAGTGGTTTATCTATCCTGCCACTATTATATTCCTTGAACTAAGCACAGTGCCTGGTACACAATACCAGTATTAAATCAATGTTGGATTATTTTATGCTCCAAACATAATTATTATTTGATGTTTATATTCTACTCCGGCCGCTGTCACCAAGCTAGTCAAAGTTCCTTGTCTACTTGGTACTTGGAGAGTCATCCTACATCTCCCCAGAAAGAGCACGAATAGATTGTTTTAACATTTCCAAACCATTTTAGGTAATTAAAATGCACCTTGATTAAAGAAATGAACTTTAAGAGTCTCACAGTTTCCCTCTGAAATTCAGTGAGGATGCAAAGCTCCAGATCAATGCCTTGTGTTTCTTTCTGTTACAGTCCTAAGAATACAAGTTGTACACATGCCTAATGAATAATTAAAAATAAATTCGAATACTTGCTAGATGCTTAATTCATTATTGTAACTGTTGCCCTCAGCAATAGTCCCTTTCAACTCATGCAGAATTACTCTGAAAAATTTACTCTAAAATAAAAAGGCAGGTAGTTACAATTCTCTCAAGCCTACTACTAATTTATTTACCTGTGTAGTAACAACTGGAAGAGGCTCTTGTCATACATGGAAAGGTCACATAATACAGAACCAGATGAAGCAAGTTTAAAATGGAGAACCGATTTATTTTTTTTTATTTTTTTTTTTTTAAGATTTATTTATTTATTTATTTGACAGAGATAGAGACAGCCAGTGAGAGAGGGAACACAAGCAGGGGGAGTGGGAGAGGAAGAAGCAGGCTCACAGAGGAGGAGCCTGACGTGGGGCTCGAACCCGGAACACCGGGATCACGCCCTGAGCCGAAGGCAGACGCTTTAACCGCTGTGCCACCCAGGCGCCCCTGGAGAACCGATTTAAATTTAACCTTAATATAAACACTAACATCAATCAGTAAACAGCCTTAGAATTAGTTTTCCCAGGCTAAACACAATTTCTAATAAAACTAAAAAACACTAAACATCACAGGGTAAGGACTTGCTTACTATTAAACAACAGGATTTTTCCCTTTAGGCTTATTTATCATGCATTGTTTTATGAAAAGGAAACACTTACTTGATTTTTGACTGATGAGTCCTCTGGGATGCAGACTGATTTTGGCAAGTTGCAAGACAAAGATTTTTACAAATTAGCGACTCTATATTAAAATGCATGTATTATTAATTTACCCAGTGCTATGGTTACTTTGATATGGAATAACTACATGAAAATGTCCCTCAAAGACAAAGCATGGTATTCATAATTGTTAAATAATGTCAGTCATCACAAACTATTAGAATATTCAACACTTTTACAATTTTATGAATTAAAATCTCAAAAAAGATTTTTCTTCTAAAATAAAAGCATAAGAGGAAAGGAAGGAAAAATAAGACAAACACAGAGAAGGAGACAAACCATACAGATTCTTAACCATAGGAAACAAACTGAGGGTTGTTGGAGGGGAGGTGGGTGGAGGGATGGGGTAACTGGGTGATGGACATTAAGGAGGGCACTTGATGGAATGAGCACCGGGTGTTATATGCAACTGATGAATCACTAAATTCTACCTCTGAAACTAATACACTATATGTTAATTCAATTGAATTTAAGTAAAAAAAATAATAAGAAGTAAAAATAAAATAAATGCATAAAACCCAAAAAACTTTCTAAAATTATGACTAGAAAAGGTTATATTTAAATATCCAGTTCCACCTTTACTTGCTCATGGTTTACTTTCTAAATCAAAGTTTACGGTTTATTCTCTAAACCGAAAATAACAATGACATTTTTAAAAAAATTACAAAAAACCCCACATTTTTTAGAAATGGTATAACCTTCAGGCTTAGCAATGGCATCAAACATTGCTCTGGAATATATGAAGGAACATTTCTACGGTGCCTTCCAGATAGCTTACTCTGTTTATGGCCTCTGAGCAACAAACATTCTACACTGCCCATCAAGAAACAAACTGATTGTTGACCAATCCATAGTTTCCTAAACTACATGTGTGCCAGTTAAGACTATGTAAATCTAAAGAACTTGCCCTGGGTCTTAAGTGACCTCTAAGTTGTCCCTAAATGATAGGGAGGAGATGGGATTTCTTCTTTATAGGAAGAAAATAAAACCCCTCTACAGATTTGAGTGTAACTCAGAATTACTCTCCAGTGTTAACTATTGAGAAATACGTGAATCCACGTGATATCAAGTAGAGATAATGACTAGAACAGTTTATTCCCGTTCACCTTCGTACAAAGATTAAACTAGTGTGAGCCACACCAGTGACAAAATGCACTGTGGCTAAACAGCTGTTTGTGTTACTAGACAAAGTAGGATCCAAAAGCTATTCTCTTGTTTTCAGGACTAGTACCAATCCCAAATATAATACTATAAGACCTAAACAAAAATACCAGCAAGTGAAGAAAGCCAACTTTTGTGTATTTATTTAAAGCTTTTATTTATTTATTTACAGGGAGCTAGTGAGAGTGAGCAGTGGGAGAGGGACAGACTCCACGCTGAGCACAGAGCCCGACACGGGGCTGGATTTCACGACCCTGAGATCATCACCTGAGCCTAAATCAAGAGTTGGACGCTAAATCAACTGAGCCACCCAGGTGCCCCGAAGGAAGCCAACTTTTAAATACTTCCCTTGTGCATCACCCTTAGGAATATGGACAAGCCTTTGAGGTATAGGGATAACCAGACAGGGCTCACTTTTGGTGCTGTTCCAAACTCCAGTCACTACAGATACACATAACTGGCCTGATGCTCACAACCTGAAGTAGATTAGCTCTATTAGGCCCAGTTTACACATGCAGAAAGCCCAGAAAATAAAAGACTTTCTCGATGTCACAATGGAATTCTGGAAGACAGAGATGTAAATCTTCCTTCAGACGTGAAGAGATCGAAGCAGATTAACTGCCGACAGAGTTAAGACTACACACACACCTCCTGACTCCCTGTCATTTTATTTACTGACTAAACTGCAGATGATTGCTGCTAAAAACCACTAGCCGTAATGGAACTATGTGTGTTATATATAAACCTAAGTGGTTAAAAAAAAAAAAATCAAACAACTTTCAACTCCACCATAACTTTAAATAACTGAAAAGACTTGGAAATCTTCATATGCAAAACAAATGTAAACTGAATTAGACAGATAAATATTTCCAAATTTTACTTAACTTTTGTGTTCTTAGTACACCACTAATAAACCCTGAAAGTGCTTTCTAGGCAGCAGCTGTTTAACCTAAATGTGATGACTTTTCAGAAAGGAAAAAATAAAAACATAACCGTCCTGACCATACTAAAATAGGCCAAATCAACTTCAGCACACATTAAACGAGCCCAGTAATTTTCATGACTATCAACCTCTATCATCTATTTCACCAAAAATGGTATTATTTCAGTTGCTAAAGGAAAAAGTATTTACATGGAATTGCTTAAGATCTAAGTAAAAGAAAGATCATTCAGAGTCCTGTCTCAAATATATGGCAAAATTATAATTAAGTAAGAACATGAAGAATAAAAATTTTGTACTTACCACCTCAGATTGTGATCCTATTAAAAACATAAAAAGACAAACATTTCCATTTAACAGTACGTTTACAGGCAAAGTCAAATACATGACTTTTATAGCACAAACATACTAATCGATTACATAAGCCAATTTTCCATACATTCTGAATAAAAAAAAGTGGTTTAATTTTACATCCCAGAGTCACTGTAGACTTTTAGTAATTTCTTACCGATAACACAACTGCAAAACAAATCCATCCAAGTCTCCTTTCAACATAACAAAACCTTAGAAATCCCTATCTAAGGGAATATACACTATTTAAATTTATGATTTATAAAGTCAAAAACAAATTTGTTTAAATCCAAAAAATGTCAAAAATTTACTTCTTTGTACAGCATGGTACTGGCACAAAAACAGACACATAGACCAATGGAACAGAATAGAGAGCCCAGAAATGGACCCTCGGCTCTTTGGGCAACTAATATTTGATAAAGCAGGAAAAAACATCCGGTGGGAAAAAGACAGTCTCTTCAATAAATGGTGCTGGGAAAATTGGACAGCTACATGCAAGAGAATGAAACTTGACCACTATCTCACACCATACACAAAAATAAACTCCAAATGGATGAAAGACCTCGATGTGAGACAGGAATCCATCAAAATTCTAGAGGAGAACATAGGCAACAACCTCTACGACATCGGCCAAAGCAACCTTTTTCATGACACATCCCCAAAGGCAAGAGAAACAAAAGATAAAATGAATTTATGGGACTTCATCAAGATTAAAAGTTTCTGCACAGCCAAGGAAACAGTCAGAAAAACTAAGAGGCAGCCCACGGAATGGGAGAATATATTTGCAAATGACACTACAGATAAAGAACTGGTATCCAAGATCTACAAAGAACTTCTCAAACTCAATACACGAGAAACAAATAAACAAATCAAAAAATGGGCAGAAGATATGAACAGACACTTTTCCAATGAAGACATACAAATGGCTAACAGACACATGAAAAAATGTTCAAAATCATTAGCCATCAAGGAAATTCAAATCAAAACCACACTGAGATACCACCTTACGCCAGTTAGAATGGCAAAAATAGACAAGGCAAGAAACAACAATTGTTGGAGAGGATGTGGAGAAAGGGGATCCCTCCTACATTGTTGGTGGGAATGCAAGTTGGTACAGCCACTCTGGAAAACAGTGTGGAGGTCCCTTAAAAAGTTAAAAATTGAGCTACCCTATGATCCAGCCATTGCACTACTGGGTATTTACCCCAAAGATACAGACGTAGTGAAGAGAAGGGCCATATGCACCCCAATGTTCATAGCAGCAATGTCCACAATAGCTAAATCGTGGAAGGAGCCGAGATGCCCTTCAACAGATGACTGGATTAAGAAGTTGTGGTCCATATATACAATGGAATATTACTCAGCTATCAGAAAGATCGAGTTCTCAGCATTTGCTACAACATGGACAGCACTGGAGGAGATAATGCTAAGTGAAATAAGTCAAGCAGAGAAAGACAACTATCATATGATTTCTCTCATCTATGGAACATAAGAACTAGGATGATCGGTAGGGGAAGAAAGGGATAAAGAAAGGGGGGGGTAATCAGAAGGGGGAATGAAACATGAGAGACTATGGACTATGAGAAACAAACTGAGGACTTCAGAGGGGAGGAGGGTGGGGGAATGGGATAGACCGGTGATGGGTAGTAAGGAGGGCACGTATTGCATGGTGCACTGGGTGTTATACACAACTAATGAATCATCGAGCCTTACATCGGAAACCGGGGATGTACTGTATGGTGACTAACATAATATAATAAAAAATCATTTAAAAAAAAAAAAAAAAAGCTGTGGGTGACCACAAAAAAAAAAAAAAAAAAAAAAAAAATTTACTTCTTTGTAAACTGAAAGCCATGGGAAGCCTACATACTTACCATTCTGAGCCTCCTGACACCTTTTAATCCAGACAGTGAAATCTGCATCTGTACCTAGAAAAAACAAACTGACTGTAACATCACTCACTCATCAGCATCATTTAATATATTCACTCAACAAATACTTACTGAATACCTACTATGTTCCAAACAGTATTTTAAGCAATGGTGATTCAGTAGTAAATTATACAAAAATACTTGTCCTAACAGGATTTATAGCAACCATAATGTTACAGCTATAAATATGCTAATACATTTAACATTTAGACATTCATCCTGAAGAATTTTAATTAAAAAAAAAAAATTGGTTTTAGCCACAGTCAACCTTACTGGTTCCCAGATACAAATAATCTACATTTCCCCTCACCCCTCTCCTCTTAAAGGAGATTCCTCTCACACAACAAAATCAGACCTGAATTAGATACCCAATACATCATCAGTTAGTGTGGGACGGAAGCCTGGTATCACACAGCTAAACCAAGGTCTAGAAGCCTCTTCTGACCCCAGATTTGTTCTCTAATGCAGCTACCCACTGTCTATTCTCTCAGTAGCTTTTCCTGTTACCATGCCATTCCTACCAACACCAAAAAAAACACCTTTGTACTTTGTGTAGTTCTGTCATATCTCCAGATTCCATAGCAGCCAAGAGACTACAGATGGTGAACTATAATATTTAGAGATGCAATGTAAACATGTACATAAGCAAATTATTAATTTCTAAAGACTCAAAACAATGATAATCTAAACAGTACAGGGTCTAATCCAATATAATGTTAAAAATTATTAAAAGTACTCTAAATAAAATTTCTTAAGATGAAATTTTCTAGTACAGTAATTTATAAATGAAATTCAACTGTATATGCCTTAACCAATACCTATGCACGTATACGCACACACTCATTCTAGTGGGGGTAACAATTACATCAAAATCCTAGACTTGAATAACCTATTATCCAAATTAATCAGTAAATAAAACCAAGCTTCCTACCATACCAAAGGAAAAAAAGGTAATATTCTGAGTAATAAATTTTTTACCCCATCTGTTAGTAAGGGAACCCTAACAGTTTTAACATAAATTTTCCTTAGAATTAAAAGACAAATTTGTTTTAAAATTAAAATATCCTTAAAAGCAATTTTATCAAAAAACAGACACTTTCATTTGAGGCAGACTTTGAAATAACTGAGATAAAAGTCAATAGTGAAATGTTAATAAAGGAAACAATTTAGGTGGTGAACTTTCTATTGTTCTAAAAAAAATGAGGAACAGGGCTTAGAAATGTACAAGACGGAATGATTTATGTCTCTTCAGGGTTTTCAAATATGTATCAAGGTACAGGATAATTAGACTCTTTAGAATTTGCTAAGAGCGTAGATATGCTGGCTTGCTTACTAAACAGCCAAATTATTTATGTACCACTCACTACTCCTTCCTATCTGTAGATTCCAATTGCAAAGTTGGGCCCACTGTCCTCTCACAAGCAGGTGTACAAAAGAAAAGCATATTCAAAGCAACACAAGAGTAAATTTTTTAAAATATAAAAACAGACTCTTGCAAAACTTTAGAGCAGGGTTTCCCAACCTCAGCACGACCGCTATTTTGGACCAGCTCCTTCTCTGTTGTGGGGGACAATCCTGGGCAATGTGGGATGTTTAGCAGCATCCCTGGCCTCTACTCACCAGGTATCCACAGCTCATCCCCCATTCACCAGCCATGATAATCAAAAATCTCCTGAGACATTGCTAAATGTCCCCCAGGAAGCAAAATCATCCCTACTTAGGAACCACTGCTTTAGAGAACTGTGATAAAACTCTATCATTAGATGAAGATAATTATTATATAAACTATTATAGTACACAATTTTGATTATGTAGTCTACAATTATCTATGAGATTACTTACAACTTCTTTCTGTATTTTGTAGAATCTTTTGATTTTTGGCTCTTAAAATTTCTACACATGTACATAGACATCCATACTGCTAATTTTCATATACTTCTCTGAAGCTGACATAAAAAACTCACAATACTCTCAAAGCCCCAGGTTTCTTCCTATCACAATTTACCCAAACTGACACTTCACTTAAGAAAAATCTTTGCTGTAGAACTTCCTATCTCAACCACCTGAATAATAAGTTAACCTGAAAAGACTTCTGAAAATGAGAGCAAATTAAACTTTCACTTGTCCATTAGAAAAACATAAAGTCAGACTCAGTAGAGGAAGCATACTGAGTGTTTATATATCATTTTTAACCTCTAATGGTAAAGTTCATCTGTGATTTAAATGCTAAAGAAAGGCCAATTTAATCAATTTTTAAGTAAATTCAAATTTCGCAATCAACAGGAAATGTCAGTAAGAAAAAAGATGTTGAGTTTCTACAATGAACTTGAGATTACACTACCAAAATTCAGCCAGGGTATTTAAAACACAGAAATAATGGATTAGTTTATTAACATATAATTCCAATACTTACTATCTAATTTCTGTCCGTCTATAAAAGTTTCTAAAGCAGCGGCATAGTTTTTTTCATGGTATTCACATATCCTGCATGAGCATATTAAAAACAAATACCACACACACATGAGATCATGCAAAAAGGCTTTCTAAATTAAATATCCTAGTACTCTCTATTGGTAAAAAAATAAATAAATAATTTAAGTATATGTTAATAAGCCAAGAGATTTTCTAATATACTGCAACATTAAATATAATTCTCATTAAAATCCAATTTGGGAACTCACTTCAGAAGGAATTTCTTGATTTAGTTGCGTACACTTGCTTATTTCAAAATAGAGTTATGCTAAGAAACCAAAGAAGTTTAAGAATAAAATTACACTTATCAACAGAAACAAGCTGAGATGTAAAGTACACAGATACAGGGCTTTCACAGCATTACATGTCAGCCTGGCTGACAAATAGATGTTCTCTAGTCAGTTAAATACAATAAATTCCAAACAATGAACGAAAAAGGGATATGAAATCCACCAGTTTCATCTTTTCCTTGTAATGACTTTAACCATCACTATTTTAAAACACACATACTACAATAGAAGTATAAAATCATATTTAAAATTGAATCCTGTTTCAGCTATAAAATGTATAAATTTACTATTTACATAAAACTTAATTTATTCAACAAACTAAGTACCTACTATCTATAGTCCAGACCCAATTAAAAGAGTAGTTATTGCATACCCTTTTCTCAGGATAGCAGTGGAATTATTTGGATTAAGTTCAAGAGACTTCTTTGCATCAGCAACAGCATCTACATACAAAAAAAAAAGAGGGTTTTAGTCAGTACTTGATGGATCCTAACAAGTTACATATAAAACTTGCATCAGCCCTACATTTTTAAGTTTTCAAGTTGGTGCACTGGACAAATGCTTTTAAATTAAAAAAAACTAATCCAAGATACAATCCAAAAAAATATCACTCTCACACCTTATTAGCCTAATATTTAGCTTTCTTTTTAAAGCTACTCAATGAATAAAGCTCTGTCACAAAGTTCATCTAATTTTCTCATTAACATCATTTATGTAATTTGACTCGAGATATTTAATTTTTCCCTACCTAGGTTCTCTACCCAGAATAATTACAAGAAACACAGGTATATACAAAGACATTTTTTATAAAAATTACAAAAAAGAGCATTTCGTTTGAATAGTCTGTAAAACAATAAATGTGGTGCTACTTTTTGTTAGTATATCCAAGAACTACAAATGAAATCTGTATGAATTCTCCGCCCGCTGAAGAAGAGACACCCAGAACATTGGTATGGGCGTTGCTCAACATACGCGTCATGTTTCAGCTACTTCACACCTTGTATGAAAGACCAATTTTAAAATCCTCGGAGATAATCTCTATTGTATTTGACTCACTGTATCTTGGGTAAAATTTATAACTTATAAAGAAGAAATGATATATTCAGTAAGAAAAGTTACCACAGTAATTTCCAAGAAGAATGTGACAATAAGCTCTTTGACAATATTGTGCATCATCTGGTTTCTGTTCCAAAGCCTGAGTCAGCTCCTACAAATACAAACATGTTGAGTGTCAATAAATGGTTTTTAAAAGCTACTGAATTCTAATTAAACATGATTTTTAATCAAATAACTTATCATAAGCTATTTGGAGGAAAGATAACAGAATAACCTTGGAGCTTTTCTTTGCAAGAGGATCAGTATCACCTCTTCTCCAGTCTCCCCCTGAAAAATCCACAATCTAATGTAGAATTTAGCACAGTTCCTGACCTACAGTAGGAACTCAATAAACAGTAATTACCATCACCTCATTTATTCTGAAGAATTTAGATGATATACATTGACCATCACAAATTTTCTCCCTCTAATTTGGAAGAAGACTGAAAGATCATGTAGATTTTGAGATGCCTAGAAAATATGAAACAGTCCAATAAACACAAACAAACAAAAAACCTGGAAGTTGAATCTAGAGCTCAGGGAGTTAACAGAATCAATAAAGACACAATGAAGCTTATGTGGCCCTCTCCCATCCTCTGTCAATAGCAGACTACCCTAAGAAATTACTGCGTTCAGTTGAAAGCCCAGATATAGTACTTCATTGACAGCTACTATCAACTGATCAACATTTAACATGAGATTAAAACTTTGTCACCCTGGGCAGTCACAGTACGTAAGTGGTAGCTGGGACAATAACGATGCAAGAAGAGCTAGCATGATCAGTGTGGCCAAGGATAAATGCAGGCAAATAGGAATGCTTTGATTCTCTACCCAGTGCTCACACATCCTAGGGATTTGGTAGTTTTCTTAAAAGATAAAATTACTTCAATAATGACACATCACTGATTTTGCTTTAACTTAGTAGTGTGATTCCCCAAAAGCAAATTATACTATACTTGGCAATCATTTACCTAAAATGCAATATACCTAAAATTCAAACCTCTTTTTACCTTCTTCACCTCTATCATCCTGATCCAAGCAATAACGAAAATCAGATCTTGTTTATGTCAATAGGCATAAAACTCTTCAACATCTTTTCAGCTGACTCAGAGCAAAACCCAAGTTCTTCCAGTGATCTTCGAGGCCTTCTTTGATATAACCCTCCGCTAGCTCTCTGACCTCATCTCTTACTACTCTTCCTCTTGCTCCTCTACTCTAGCCGCAATGGCCTTGCTGTTCTTCAAACACCTTAGGACTCTGCATCTGCTGCTCCCTCTCACTAGAAAGCTCTTCCCCAGATGTGCTCAGAAGATCCACTCCCTCACTTTCTAGTTAGTGACAAGACTATCAAATCCAGGTCTGTTGACTCCAAATCTGCTTTTTAAACACCAAACCACACTGCCTCTTGGTAACCTCTCTTTAATCCAAGTATCTTTCACACAGCAGTGACATTTGTATTAATATGTTTCCTAGCACTCTGAAATTTCTAAGTTAAATGATACCATCTTGCACTTAAACGTTCAACAATTTTGAAAACCACTGATAGCTTCTTACCTATCTACTCAAATACATCTTCAAACCAAATTTCTAGCCTCTCCTCAGCAAGAAAACAGGTATATTATGAGTCAAAAAGCTAATATAAATTATTCTAGAATCTGCTTCATCAATTTGTATTTTTAAACATATATTATGTAATGAAGACAGGCCAGACACTGGGGGGTACAAAGATAAATAAAATGGAATCAAGTAAAAACTGATTTTCAACCAACCAACTTGCAAATGACCTTTGAAAACACAAACCAATTACTGGTTAAGGAGAACCAGTTACGTGATTCAGTTAAATAAACTAAGCAATTAACTTATTAAGCTATTATTTTGAAAACTTACCAAAAAACAGAACACAAACTGAACACTATGACATACAAATGTAAGTCATAAAACACAATGACCAGTTTGTTTCGAATAAACAATCAATAGTATAATAAAACCAGAAAAAGTGAAATTAAAACAATGATTTGTGGTTGCATTAACTACATCAGACTTGTGGCATGTTTTGAGAGTTCTACTGTTCCTATGACAACAGTTGCTCACCGCTAGAGTACAGAGGGACTAAAGAGAAGTATCTCAAAGGCAAGGACTTCAGTGCCAACATCTGAATCATAGGGGCAAAAGGCCATTATTTAATGCAGACCAATGGGAAGCATACTGTAAACCCAAAGATATACTTACATAAAATGAGTTTATTTATAGATATCAAGCAACTTATAGTTCTCAAAAAGAAAGAAACTCAGCGAAATATGAAATATAATTACATTGAAATCTTTTACCAAGATAATGGTGAAGCAAGTACCCTGATAATCCAAAACAGGGGGAGAAAACTCCTTTTTAAGGTATTAAAATTGTTTAAAACTTAAAAAATGAATACCAAATCTTAAAAGTTTTACGTTTTTAAAAATGCTAGTCAACAAGTTAACTTGTTAAGGTTAAAAGCAAAAGCAGACTGCTCAGACTGACCTAACTGCTGAAGGCATTAGCTCTGGGTATCTCAATTTGATTCCACTTCCCATTTTCTTCTAGCCACAGCTAATCCCCAATCACAGATGATAAACCAGAGAACCAACCCTTCTCCCTTCCTAACCTACCTAGCACTGCTGAAGAAAAACCACATAACCATGCAGAACAGGTAACACTGCATTTATGCTAACCAGCTATGTTCTCAATGCTCTGAACAAAGCTATCAATGGTCAGCTACTTCAAAGTCAGCTACCGAACTTTTAATTATATTATACACCCCCAGGCCTACCCCTACCCACTCCTCTAGAGGAAGACCTTGATGCCTTGAACCCAGAGACTTGTCACTTCTCTACTATACAACCCTAAGCAAGTCAATCTCTTTGGTCTCAGCTTCCTTGTGAGTAAAATGCAAATATCCACCTCAGTTGTTTTAAGAATTATGGTAGGAGTCATTTCACTTAACACATCTGAGTGCCTACCACATCACAGGCATTACACAGAGACCGTGGTAAAAAAGGACACACAAAACCCCTGCTACCTTGGAGCTTACAATGGGGCTCAATTTAGATAAGGCGGTCCAAGAAAAAAAGCTTCTCTGAGGTGACATGTCAGCTGAAATCTCAAGCAATGAGCATCTCCAAGCAAAATGAGATAGTACAAGAGAGTACGTTTTAAGCAAAAGGAATTGCAAATCCATAGGTCCTCCACAAGGAGCTTGATACATTCAAGTGACATAAAAAAAAAAAAAAAAAGATAGCGTTGGAGCGCCTGGGTGCCTCAGTTGGTTAAGCGTCTGCCTTCTCCTGGAGTCCTGAATCAAATCCTGGATCGGGCTCCCTGCTCAGCGGGTAGTCTGCTTCTCCCTCTGCCCCTCACCCTGCTCGTGCTCACGCGCACTCTCTCTCTCCAAAATAACTAAAATCTTGGGGGGAAAAGAAAAGACAGTGTGGCTAGAACCTAGAAAGCAAAGAAGCTACAAGATGCCTACCTCAAGGGCCTCATCTTGTACATTACATTACTTATCTTCATTATAGCCCTTTCAAATAGGTCCTATTTAGTCCCACTTCACAGATAGGAAATCTGATCCACAGTGACATCAGGAATTTTCCTCAAGTTACAGAGTTATGAAACCAGGATTCAGACCCAAGCTCTCTGACTCCAGAGCCTGAGGTTTTTGCTTGTTTGTTTTTCAAGTAAACTCTACCCTCAACGTGGGGCTCAAACTCCCAACTGCAAGATCAAGAGCCTCAAGTTCTACCAAATGAGCCAGCCAGGTGCCCCCAGAGCCTGTGCTCTTAACCACTATTCATACTGGGCCTCAAAAGATTCTCATAATTCACTCGTCTTCTCTCTCTAGTGAATTGAGACATACTCTAAAATTTTTCTGACTATCCTGGTTAGCCTCTACTCTGCTATGTTCTTAGTGTACTTCCTACACCACTCCATTAGACTATTTACCTTGTATTTTAATAATCTGGTGACTTGTCTTTCTCTCCACTAGCTTGCAAACTTCCTCAATGCAGTCTTTTCATCTTTAGATCCCAGCCTCCCGGTACAAAATTCACCACTAATATACACTATTATATGTTGAATGAATGAAAAATGTGAATCAGCTTGATACAAACATTCCCTCTTTAATCCTAATTGGATGGTTTTATATAAAAATACAATATTTTAACTGATGTATCATCAAGTGTCCTGATTTCAAAATAACTAGTTGACTCTTGAACAATGAGGTGTGTTAGGGGCACTGACCCTCCCAGTCAAAAATCCAATCCGAATATAACTTCTGACTCCTTAGAAACTTAACAGCCTTCTGTTGACCAGAAGCCTTACCAATAACATAAAGAGCCAACTGACACATATTTTGTATATGTATTATATACTATATTCTTACAATAAAGTAGGCAAGAGAAAAAAATTAAGAAAGTCATAAGGAAAACACAATTCCAGTACTGCACGTATTAGAAAACAACCGTATTTAAGTGGGCCAACGCAGGCCAAACCCAGGTTGTTCAAGGGTCAACTGTGAGGTCACCTCAAGCTTTAAAAAGAACGTTTTCTCCTGGAGCCTACATGGCCCAGTTAAATATCCGACTCTTGATTCTGGTGCAGGTCATGATCTTGGGGGTTGTGGGATCTAGCCCCGCAAGAGGCTGAGCATGGGAGCCTGCTTAAGATTCTCCCTCTCCCTGTCAGTCTGCCCCTCCCCTCCACTCTGTTTCTCTCAAATAAACAAATAATTAAAAATAAAAAAATACTGTCTCTTAACACAGCTGGTTTTTATCATGATCATTAACCCCACTCCCAGTTTCTGACTCAGGTAGGTGGTGGGTCCTGAGAATTTGCGTTTTTCTTTTTTTTCTTAAGATTTTATTTGACACAGAGAGAGAGGGAAAGAGCACACAAGCAGGGGGAGCAGCAAAGGGAGAGAAAAGCAGCAGGCTCTCCGCTGAGCAAGGAGCCCGACGTGGGGGGCTCGATCCCAGGACCCGGGGATCATGACCTGAGCCGAAGGCAGACACCTGACTGAGCCACCCAGGCGCCCCAGAATTTGCATTTCTAACAAGTTCTCAGGTGATGCTACTGCAGCTGGTCTCGGGATGATACTTTTGAGAATTACTTTTCTACAGCACTAGACTAAGAGTCTGGAAACTTGTGTCCTGAGGGTCCCATTCTGCCTCTAATTGGCTATATACATCTCTATGACAGATCATCAGAATTTCTTTGGGTCTCAGTTTTCTTCTGTAAAATGGAAGGGTAAGTACTACACCACATGAGCTGTAAGGACTTCAAATAATCTCAGATGAAGTCCAACAATCTGCATTTCTAATAAATTCCTAGGTGGTGCTGATGCTGCTGGTTCAAAAGCCACACTTTAAGAACAAGGTACTAAAACTAACCACATGCCTATTCTATGCAGTTTCATTCCTAGGTATATATACCCCCCCAAAAAGGAGTGTGTGTGTTCACCAAAATACACCTACAAGGAAATTCACAGTGGATTTATTCATACTAGCTAATAATTGGAGATAAGCCAAACGTCCGTTAGAATTGTGCTCTACTTTTATATAACGAAATACTATACAGCAATGAAAAATACCACTTCACACAACATGGACGTATCTCATATGAGAGTACCAAACTCAACTGAGTAACTAGTGCATTATTATGTTTATAGGAAGTACAAGAACAAGCAAAACTGATGCTGACAGAGATTAGAATGGGAGTTACCTGGTGGGTAAGGGGAATTATTGTCTGAGAAACAGCATGAGGGAATTGTGATGAAAGTGTTCTCTACCTTGACCTGGGGGGTATACATATACAAAACTACAACTTCGGTAGTTAGAAACTTCAGATTTATCATATAGCATACGTCAAAAAAAATTTTTTTTAAACAAGGGATGGAAAGGGACAACAAAATTCATTACAATAATTTCCTTTAAAGGCAACTCATATAAACTGTATTTCCAAAGGCGGCACTGGGGCTAAGAGGACCATAATAAACACAGAATCTGAAATTAACAGCTGTCTAGATGACATAATGAATTGTGAAGAAAGACGCTCAGTACCTCCTGTAATACTGTTCTAACACTGATCCCGGAAGCCTCATTAGGAAACATAGCATAACTGATGAGCCAACCATTTTATTTGAGGGCCTTCACATATAGATCCAAAAAAAAAAAATACTCCAACTTAAAAAGCCCTATAGGACTTAGCCGCCCGTGGTTTCCTTTCCACCTCCTCATCACTTACTCCTTTGTCATCCCACTCTAGTTAAATGTGCCTTTTTGCTGCTCCCTGTACAGGCCAACCTCATTCCTACCTCAGGTTCTTTGCAATGGCTCTTTTACTGCCTGGAATGTTTTTTCCCCAGAGCTCACTCCCTCAGGTCTCTGCTCAACCATCGCCTCTTCAGAGAGACTCTACTACCCACACGGCAAATTTCTTTTAAGGTCCTAGCTAGTAAAAAAAACTTCTCTTGCCTCAAACTGCTAACCTTACTTATATTAGATTATAACAACCCAACAAGGTTTGATTTCCTTTTTCCCTTCTGCTTCAAAGCAAGAAACCCCTGCCTAAATTTTGCAACCAACTGCATTAGGATCCTTAGCTTGGGCTCTCTTTATTATTTTAAATTACTCAACTCTTGCTCTTTTGACTTTTCTTTTTGGCTTTATAGTCCTTCACTTCATACAAAGTGCCTTGTAAGTCAGTTAAATACATAAACAAGACTTTAAACCATAGCAATCAGTGTCTTGCATAAGGCAATTCCAAATAAATTGTTTTGATAAATAAATTAATAATGAACAGTAACAGGACATCTAGAAATATTCAGAGACATACGGGAAAAGGTTTTTGTTCCAGTAGTCTGCACTTAGCACAACATCTGGTTATGTAAAAAGGGCAAGGATGATCATCAAATGAAAAACCGAATTAACAAATATCATCAACCCTAGACTTCACTTCTAACCACACATGCCATTAAAAAAAATTTCCTTCCAGGTCAACTATGAATGTCAACTACGCCCCCCAGAAACAGAGAAGGTATTGCCAAGGAGCTAAGAGGATGCAGTAACGGTCTAGGAATGGGAGGGGGCAAGAACAAGGGTCTGGAGTAACTGGGCCACTATGGAACCAGGGAGAGACAGGGGCTGTCAGCATTAGGGCTGATACACAATAAAAACAGCAACCCCGGCCCCAGGAAGGCTGTGCTGGGAAGAGGGGGGATCCGCCGGAACCCGTCGTGGCCGCATTCCCCCAAGAAAAGTGGAGGAAGCTGAGACTGGTTCTCTCACCTCCAACGCCGCCTGGGGGTCCTCCTCGATCAGAGCATCTGAGAAGCTCCGGGAAAACCTGCCAGGGAAAACGACATGCTCACTAACCAAGTTGGGGGGGGGAGAGATAAAAATAAATAGCAAGGAAAAAGAAAGCACGCACTTCTGGGCTGTTGCAGGTCCTGCTGCAGCTGCCGCCATCCCTAAAAATCGCTGTTGCTGTTAGAGCTGCTACCACCGAGGTTATGAGTTACGCCGCCGCCGCCCAAGGGGGAAACTTCTGGAGAAGCACCAACCGAGCTTCCGTCCTAAGTAGCCAACGAGCAGCCACGCAGCGTGTGGCGGGGCGGGGGAGGGGAGACGAAAAGCGTGCGCAGGGCCGGCTGGGACCGTGGAGGACTGTCTCCCGGCCCGGCCCCGGTCCCGTGACCAGCGCTCTCAGTCCCCGCCCTTCGCAGCCATGGTTACGGAGGCGTCGGCTATTCACGCTTGCCCTGTCTGCCACTACGCCTCCGCACTCCAAAAAAGCCTTCAGAGGTGCTTCCCAAAGCACTTTTGTAGCGTACTGTTATTCCACAGGAACATGGGGCGTTTGGGAGAGTTTGGACGTCTGTTAATAACAAGGCACATCGGGCTCCATTTTCATCACAGTTCACCACAGTTCTCATCATGGCTCCCGGAGGCAGCCGAGCCTTTCGGGACCCGTGACGTCATTCGCCGCTTCGTGTTCTTTTCCGGGAGCATAGTTCCGGCTTGCGCGTAGATCCTGTGATCTATGCGCTGGGAATCCTAACGGACAAGTACTCGCCGGAAATCGTTCTGGCCTTGAGGATGCTAGACTTAAGGAAGCCCTTTGGTTCCGGTGCAGTTGTACTGTTCCATTACCCAGAGCTCCGCAGTCCAAGGCTTTTTTTCGTAGTTGGCTTCCTCGATTGAGAAGAAAACCTGTCGCATCCGAAGGCACCGAAGGGAGGAAGGTGGCCTGAGGTTATGTCAGTACTGTTCTACTTTTCCAACCTAGTCGGTCCTATTCTCCCTCACCGCCGTTTGACAGACGAAGATCAGATAGAAGCTTCCAGCAAGTTCCATGGTGGAGGAGGGAGTGGGAGTGAGTTTCTCAGTCAGTAGAGATTAACAAGTAAATGGACTTGAGTGTCTACTACATCCAAAATCTAAACTAACTGGGATTCAACGTGTTAATATGCCCTCCAGAAATTTAAACTAAAGTGAAAGAGGAATGACCCTATATAAGTTATAAGGACGGTTTCCTCAAAGGTGTGATATCTGAGCCTCAGCCTCAAAAGCTAAATTAGAATTAATGTATGAAGGAAATGGAAAGCACAGTTTGGACAGACTAGGATGTGTATTAGAAAAACAATAATGTGAGTTCTAAAATTGGTAGAGCCACAAGTCAAGCTAGAAGCTCCCTGGAGAGGTAGGTGAAATGCCAGGTCATAAAGGACTAGCCTGTGGTCTTCGGAGAAGCTTGGATGTGATTCGCATACCGGTGCTAACCTATTACAGAATTTCTAATTTAAAAGGCAATGATAGTCAAATTTGCATTTTTAAAAGTGTATTACTGTGTCTGTGCTATGAAACAATGACTAAAGGGAAAAGAACTGTTGTAGGGAGACTGTTGGGAGAGTGTTACAAGCCAAAGTGACTCTGTTAAGTAGGTCAGTGATTGTAGGGATGGACGGAAAGGTAAGAACAGAAATTATGTGAGGTAAGGGGCGCCTGGGTGGCTTGGTCGTTAAGCGACTGCCTTCGGCGCAGGGCGTGATCCCAGAGTCCTGGGATTGAGCCCCGCATCAGGCTCTTCTGCTGGGAGCCTGCTTCTTCCTCTCCCACTCCCTCTGCTTGCGTTCCCTCTCTTGCTGTCTCTCTCTCTCTCTGTCAAATCAATAAATAAATAAAATATTTTTAAAAAATATGTGAGGTAAAATGGGCTGGATTTGCGGATATTTTATGTTCAGTGCTTTTCGTGTCCTATTAATTAGGCTTCACCTACTGCAAGGCCATGAAGATATTCTTTGTGTGTTTTCTTCTAGATGCTTTATTAATTAAATTTGATATCTAGGTCTATAATTTATCTCATTAGTTTTTTATGACAGGTAGGAGACGGGGACCAAGGTTCATTTCCCCCCATATGGATATCCAGTTGACCCAGCCCTATTTATAAAAAGATTGTCATTTGTCATTCCCCCCATTAAATTCTTCTGGCACCTTTGTTGTAAAATGGATGACATACATGGGTAGGCCTCTTTCCAGGTTCTCATTCCATTGGTCTGTCTTACCTTGTACCAGTACCATACTGTCATAATTAATGTAGCTTTATAATGAGTCTTGAAGTCCCAGAACTGTTCAGGGTTGCCTTGGCTATTCCAAGTCCTTTGTAATTTCCATTATTTTAAACATCTTATAAAATTTATTTCCATTTATTTATAAATTTTAGAATAAGCTTGTCAACTTTAAAAAAAAAACCCTGCTGGAATTTTAATTGGACTTGCATTGGCTCTGTGGATCTTTTGGGGAAAACAGACATCTTAATATTGAGTTCTCCAACCCATAAGTGCCATTCATACACCTTCCATTTACTTGAGTGGTCTTTAATTTCCTTCAGCAGTATTTTGTAAATTGCACTGTAGAGGCTTCACGTATCTCTTATTAAATTTATACTTGGGTATTTGGCTTTTAAATACTATTTTAAATGACATTTAAAAAGTCATATTTTATTTCTTTGTTGCTGGTATATAGAAACAGTATTGATTTCTACATATTGACCTCGTATTTAGCCTTCTTACCAAGTTCTCTTATTATTTCTAATACCTTGTAGTTTCTTTTAGAATTTCTATGATTACAATTTTGTCATGTTAATAAAGATGGTTTAATGTCCTGTGCAATGATTATACCTTTTATTTATTTTTCTTGGTGTTTCACTGGCTGGTATGTCTCATTTAGTGTTGACTAGCATAGTGATAATAGGCTTCTTCTCTTGGCTGTACCATCAGAGGGAAGAGCATGCAACAGCCGAATGCTTTTTTCTGCCTTTATTGAAATATGTCTATTTTTTCTTTAACGTGTTAAGTGAACTACTTTGGTTGATTTTCAAATAGTATTTAAATGGCCAATATGCATATGAAAAGAAGTTCTACATCAATAGCTATATTAGGAACATTAAAATCGTGCTTCAGTTCTAAACACTCACCAGAATTGTTTCAAAGGAATTCCAATACCAAGCCTTGGCAAAGTGGAGCGCCTATAACTTGTGTATATTGCTAGTGAGAGTATAAATTGGTGTAATTACTTTAGAAAACTTTCTAAGATTTTTTTATTTTTATTTTTAAGTGATCGCTACAGCCCATGTAGGGCTTGAACTTAAAACCTGAAGATCAGGAGTTGCATGCTTCATTGACTGAGCCAGCCAGGCACTCCTAGAAAAATTTTTGACCCTGTCTACTAAAGCTAGTCCTATATATACCTTATTACCCAATAATTCTACCACTAGGCATATCCCCAAGAGAAAAGAGTACATATGTTTGTGTACAGGAATATTGATTACAGTATTAGTCACAGTAGGAAAAATTGGAAATGTCCTTTGATAGGAGAAAATACTATAGAGCAATGATTAAGAATGAACCATCAAGACACACAAAAATATGTATGAACCTCACATACATAATGCTGAGTTCAAGAAGCTAGACAGGGTATATCCTGATCAATTCCATTTATATGAAGATAAACACTGTTTTAAGGGATACCAGAAGGTGATCTTCTAGCCGGGCAGAGCCATGAGGGAAGCTTCTTGGATGCAGGAAATGTTACACGTCTTGATTTAGGTGGCAATTACATCAACGTATTCAGATGTAAAATTTTATTGAGTTATACACATAAGATTTGTGCCTTTCATGCCTCAAATAGGATGGAAAGATTTAAAACAAAGTCAGCAACAAACAGAATTTGAAATTTATGACATTTACAATAGCATCAAAAATATTAAATACTAAAAAATCTGACAAAGGATGTGCAAAAAGTATACATTGAGAATTACAAAACATTGCTGAGAGAAATTAAAGAACACTTAAACGAAGGGAGAGGCATCTATGGAGACTCAATATTGTTAAAATGTTTGTTCTTCCAAAATTGATCTATAGAGTCAGCATGATCCCAGTCAAAACCCCAAAGGCTTTTACTGTTTCAGAAGTTGACATACTGAGTCTGCAAATTCAAATGGAAATGCAAAGAATAGTCAAATCAACTTTGAAAAATAACAAAGTTGGAGAGCTAACACTACCTGATTTCAACACATCAACTTTGTGTATTGGCATGAAGATAGACAGATTGATAGAATAGAGTCCATAAAAACACCTGTACATACATAGACAACTGATTTTCAACAAAGGTCCAAAGGTAATTCAGGGTAGGTAGCTGAAAGGATCATCTTGGGGTGCCTGGGTGGCTCAGTCTGCTAAGCATCTGCCTTGGGCTTAGGTCATAATCCTGGGATGTAGCCCTGTGTCAGCCTCTCTGCGCAGTGGGGAGTTTGCTGCTTCCTCTCCCTCTGCCCCTCCCTCCACTTGTGCTTGTGCACATACTCTCTCTCAAATAAATTTTTTTTAATTAATTCAAAATGGTTTGCGGACCTAAATGTAAAACTTAAAACTAAAATTTCTAGGGACACTTGGGTGGCTGAGTCAATTGAGTGCCCAACTCTTGGTTTCTACTCAGGTCATGATCTCGGGGTTGTGAGATCAAGCCCTGCATCGGGCTCTGCACTCAGCGTGGAGTCTGCTTGGTGATTCCCTCCCTCTCCCTCTGCCCCTACCCCCAATCACATGTGCTCTCTCTCTAAAATAAATCTTACTAAAACAACAACAACAACAACAACAACAACAACTTTAAAACTTCTGGAAGGAAGAATATCTTATTGACCTTGAATTAGGCAAAGATTTCTTAGATGTGACACCAAAAGCATGTATTCTTAAGAGGATAAATTAGACTTTACCAAAATTAAAAAGGTTTCTGCACTTTAAAAATACTTGCGAGTCATATAGCTGATAAAGAGCTTGCATACAGAATATATAAAGACTTCTCAAAACCCAGTAATAAGAAAACAACAGAATTTTTAACAGGCAAGAAATTTTAACAATCATTTCATCAAAGAAGATATGTGGATGTCACAAAAACACATCAAAAGATCTCAAAATCAGTGTCCTTAGAAAGATGTAAGTTAAACCATAATATATCACAACACACCCATTAAAATGGCTAAAATGTTAGGATGTAGAGCAACTGAAAAACCCATATTCTGCTGGTGGGAATGTAAAATGGTACAACCATCATAATGACCCAGCCGGACCATTCCTAGGTATTTACCCAAGAGATAAGAAAATACTATGTCCATATGAAGATTTGTACAGGCATACTCATAGCATCTTTAATGGTAATAGCTGAAAATAGAAACAACTCAAATATCCAACCACAGGTGAGTGGATAAACAAACTGTAGTATATCCATGCAATGAAATCTAAGTAATGAAAGGCATGATACACGGGGGCACCTGGCTGGCACATTAGGTTAAATGTCCAACTCTTGGTTTTGGCTCAGGTCATGATCTCAGGGTCCTGAGATTAAGCCTCACGTCGGGCTCCGCACTCAGCACAGAGTCTGCTTGAGATTCTCTCTCCCTCTGCCCCTCCCACTTAGGTCCTCTCTCTCTCTGTAGACTAAATAAATCTTTTTAAAAAAAGGACTGATAAATTGATACCCACCACACATGAATAAATCTCAAAATAATTACACTAAGTAAAAGAAGCCAGACAAAAAAATTGTACATACTCTATGATTCCCTTTATATAAAATCCTAGAAAATGCAAACTAATTAATGTGACAGAGAGCAGATCAGTGGTCAACTAAGGGGTGGAATGGGCCAAGAAGAGCAAGGAGCAACAGCAAGAAGGGAGTAGTTACAAAGAGGCACAAGGTAACTTTTAGGGTAATGTTCACCAAACCTGGACTTGTTCACTACTTGATTATTGTGACGATGAGTTTATACTTTTTTAAACATGTGCAGTTTATTGTATGCCAATTATAGCTCCATAAAGCTATTTTTAAGGCAAGTTTGGCTCCAGAGATAAGATTTGAGAGTCATCAGCATACAGATGGTAGTTAGCACCATGAGGAAACTAGTGTGAAAATGGGTAAGGAGAACATGTAGTTTAGTCATGTATTTAGTATGTACAGTGAATACACTAGGAACTGAGAGTACTAAGATGACTACAAGTTTGGCTCTTATAGTGTTGGAATCACACCTATCAGCTGGCAATTACTATCATCCTGGTAGTATGCGCCCAAATGGGAGAAATTAAAAGGCTCTATGACAGCAGTGGGAAGCTTCTAAGAGCGCAGAGAAAGCTCTCAAGAGGAAGTAATATCTAAGCTGAGGTTCAAAGAACAGGTAGAAGCTAGCCAAATAGAATGAGATAAACTGGGGGTACCTGGCTGGCTCGTTCAGAAGAGCATGTGACTCTTGATCTCTGGATCATGAGTTTGAGTCCCAATTGCGTGTAGAGATTACTTAAAATAATTCTTTTTTAAAAAGAATGAGATAAACTGTGCAGTGACAGCAAATGCAGGGTTTTTTTTCCTAACTTCGTCCCCTTCACCCACTCAACCACCAAATTGTGTAAATTCAAGCTCCACAAAATCTAGATGTTCCCCTCACAGAAGACATAGGTCATTCTTTGATGGGCAGCTCAGAATCTCAGCCCACTTGTGTTTGGGGGATTCCTTGCGTCTTAATTCCCACTGAGGCAGCCTCCTCTATAGAAGCTGAAAATGCCAAACTAGTTGAGAAGCTGAACTTGCTTTCTCAACTCCCCTTGGGGTTCAAGTCCTGGCGGGACACTTGACCCAGGCTCTGCCAGTCACATAAATTGGTAGCTAGCTAACACAATGAATCAAGGAAGCACCGTGGTTAATTCTCTCTAGATGCAGTAGCACTCCTACCAAGATCAAATTCCTAAGGCAGTAGAGACAGTAATACAAAGCTCGGTGTGCAGTGCTTGGCAACAGGGGCTACAATTTCCCTGCTAGACTAGTTGCGCAGTTTGTTCCTACCTGTGTGACTCAGATTGACCCCAATTCTCTAGTCCTTTTGTCTTTTCTATGAGCTACACAATATTCTTCTAATAAAATTTATTTTATGCTAGAAGCCAGAATCCATTTCTGTAGCTAATGATTAAGAACTCAGACTGACAGTTTGGTATTTGGTAGTGGAATGCCCCCCAGCTGACCCTGGTATGCATAACTGGCCAGGTATGTCTAAGAGGCAGGATGGAAGGCACTGAGGACACAGCTCTTCCAGGCGGCAATATGGTGACCCTGGAATAGGGGATCAAACGTACACCATCAAGAAATGTATTCTAAAGCTGAGAAACCCCGGGAAAAAAAATCTTTTTCTGAGCGCTCATACTAGATGTGGCTGGGGAGGACAAGGAACCAGGGAGCCACGGCTGATCTGAAAAAGAGGACTGCGCCTCATCCCGAACATCCTAGTCATGAAACTGGATCAAGTAACTGGATGAGACTTTGGCTGATCTCTCTTTGGGAAAGAAATATGTTTTATGTAGGCATGAGCACTTTCGAAAGTGTATGCAAAGGAAGGAGGATGTCTATGGATGACAGTAGACTATATCATTCCTCCCTTATTTCTTGCTATGGAGCCCTAATTTGGTTTGTCTATCTCCCTAACACACAACTAAGTCATCTATGGTAATCCTACTTCCTTGGCCAGCAATTGGTTTAGGAAGGGGTATGTGACCAATCTAGCCAATGAGCTCTGAGGAAATGGCTGCTCAGGGTGTTCTGGGAAAGGTCTTCTTACCAATAAACAGAAACATAGAAGGAACTACTGTAGTTGTCTTGGCAACTACAGCATCCCAGAAATGAAACCAAAATCCTGAGGCTGGGAAAGCAGAGAGGGAAGAAATCTGGTTGCTCACTATGACCCCTGAATTCCTGAATTAACTAACCTGGAAGCCTAACTCCAGACTTCTTGTTTTGTACTATTTAATAATTTTGAATTGGGCTTTTGTTTGTTTCATGCAACTGAAAGCATCCCAATCTTTACTGACAGTTGTGATTTGGAGAGTAAAATTTGAAGGTAAGGCTGGTGGGACCAAGAAGGGGTAAGGCCATGAAGGACATCAACTGTCTGAGGACAGTAAGGAAGGGCTCGACACTGAAGTGTTTGACATAATTAAAACATCACTCCTGTTGCATTGGGGAGAACAGATCGGAAAGGGACAAGGTGAGGTCAATGAAAAGAACAGTGATCGTTGGATAAAACGTGGGGAACTCCAACATTTGCAGAAGTCTCTGGAGCAATACAAAGAAATTATTATAAAGGCAGGAGGAGAACAGGAACAAGCTGGGCACAAAGGTGAAGGCAATAGAGGATTTAAAGTAAGAGTGAGCTATAAAAGGTTAAATACTGGAAAGGCCAAGGAGGATAAGGAAGGATAGAAATTTGGCAATATGGAAATTAATTATGAGCTACGGACCTTTGCAACAGTAATTTCAGGGTAATAGTGAGGGCAAATGCAATACTGGAGAGGGTTAAAGAATGAATGGAAAATGAGGAAAGAATCGGGTTTCAGGGACAGTAACATCACAGGTCCTTCCCTAACAAACACATGTTGAATCAATGATTTGATGTACAAGGCCGGGTACCGAGGGAGCACTACTACGCTCCCGTTCAGGAGTTCAGTACAATGAGATCATGTTAGAGTTCTGGAAGGGAAAGAACTTTTCCATGACCCTCTTAGGGTCCTTAGTTGAACCTAAAAATCAGCCTGACAAAGACAGATTCAAGGAGGAAAGCATGTTTATTTTAATATATTTTACGTGACATGAGAGCCCTCATATGGAAATGAAGACTCAGAGAAATGCTTAAGCCTAAGCGTTTTCATACAAGGTTCGATAAGGAGTGGAAAGTTGGGAAAAATGACAGGAGAAAGGGTATGAGCGAAGGGTGGTAAATGCGGAAATTTAGCAAGGCCTATTCATTCAGATTCTTCTCTGTTTCTGACTTCAGAGACAGAAATGCTCCTTCTAGAATCACGTTTTATTTTTTATTTATTTTTTTAAAGATTTCATTTATTTATTCGACAGAGATAGAGATAGCCAGCAAGAGAGGGAACACAAGCAGGGGGAGTGGGAGAGGAGGAAGCAGGCTCATAGCGGAGGAGCCTGATGTGGGGCTCGATCCCATAACGCCGGGATCACGCCCTGAGCCGAAGGCAGACGCTTAACCGCTGTGCCACCCAGGCGCCCCTAGAATCACATTTTAGAAGAGTATTAACTGACATGAGAAAATGAGTAAGTGTACAGTGGTACTGCATTGAGATTTTAATTTTCTTCTATTCTGTTTCCATGTTTCCCAAGTTTAACAATTAACTGATCTAATTTCTAATTAGAAAACTTGGTTTTTAAAGTTTGTTGAATATTATTGCTGAGAAATTTTATGGTTTCCTAATTTTCGGAGCCTGGTGGTCCATAGTGTGCCATCTGGAAGCCACCGTTTGGCACAGCAGCAAGGAAAAAGGAGAGGATGACAATTCTGCAATTCTTATCTGACCAATGGAGCTTGTTACACAAACATTTAATAACACTGTAAATACTAGCAGCATTTTCTGTATACTCGTTCTTAAGAGACATTTGCTTGAAAACACAAACATGGAGAATTTTTACATGATTTATTTAATAATAAACCAATTAAAGATACAAAAACGTTTAGAGGATTCCAAAATTTAAATTTTTGTTTAAATACAAATTCACTCTGTAATATGAAAACATATAACATTAGACCTCTAAACATAATGATTTTTTCATCTACAAAAATTTCTCCTTCGCTGTACTAGAAAATTTGCAGAAAACAATTTTTCTTGTGAAATTAAATGTACATTATTTACAGTTGAAAAGTAATCTAAAAACTATTTCATTTCAGAGACTTAGATATATATGCATATTATCTTTGTATGCAACCCCCCCGACTCCCAATAAAAAATGACCCAAAATATAAAGCAATTATGCTTTTATAGCAACTGCCTACTCAGCCAGATTAGCCCAAGGCTTGGTTGCTTTCCGGACCCTTAAGCAAGAGCCTTGATTCTTTCAGAATGGCAGTATATCATTTAGCACTTGGCAACATAAGTTTACTAACGGACCACAGTGCACAGTGGCCTGAAGAGTTAATGAACAAAGTATTTAGGAAGAATTCAGATTCATAGCAGATCTTACAGATAACAGAAGAATGAATTTTGTAGGGCCACTTATTTTTCTGTAATATGTTAGCTATATTTACATTAAGAAATAATTGATAATGTTTTAGTTGATTTAACTTTAAAATATTTGAACTAGAAACCTCAAATTTAGAACCAGAAAGCAAACTGGAGATCATCAAATCTAATCCAATGTTTCGCTTCCTTTTTTGTGAGAACTGAGGCCCAAAAAGATCCAGTGGCTTTGCCCAACGTTACAGAACTAGTTAGCAGGAGAGCTACTCTTACGCTGATGCTTCTGTACCATCCTGCTTCTGAAGTACGGTTCAGCCATATCATGGACATTTTCTAATCTCTCATGTTATTTTTTACATATTCATAGTTCCTTATACAGTGCAACCAACTAAAGTCAACCTAAGTGAAATAATTTTAACAAAGTATAAAATAGGTGTCTGCATTTGAAAGAGTCAAGATTTTAACTTACACGAATGGAATGAACATAGTTCTACATAAATCTCCTGTTGCCTTATACTGAAGTACTGTATTTACAAAAGAATCAGAAAAGCTAATACCATGTAAAATTAAAAAAGAAACTTTAAAAATGCTTATGATATAGCAACTGAAAAAAAAATCTGAAAGGGAGGTCTTCATAGTATAAAATGGCTGTTCCTTCACAACTGAATTCTGAAACATTTGGAAAACAAGGAGAAGCACGTGGGGTCCCTCCCTCATCTAACAAAGTCAACATTAACTCTAATATTTTTAACAATTAACTACAAAATTAGGAACCTCTGCAGAATTTCTCTTGGAATCAATCACATAGTTTGCAGACAATTGAAAATGTTCAATTAAAAAACAATCACCCATAATTCCTTTGGTACGTTAGTTAAAAAGAGTTGGGTTCCAGCACTTCGTTTTGCTTCAGAGCGAGCTGAGAGGCGCAGCCGTTGGAACCGGACACCACCATCACATAGGGCTGCGGCTCAGTCTTCTCACTGTCTTCTTTCAAATTACCTTCAGCTTCCCTTTTCTCCGCTTCCTGCATGAGAGTTTTTGCTTCTTGAGCTTTGATAACTGAAGTGATTACAGTACCAGGTGGGTGAGCAACAAGCTGTGAACTTCGAGGAGAAAAGGTCACCACGGGGGTCGTAGCACCGAAGGACGGAGACGAGGCCACGGTGGCACTGCCATTGCAGAGGGACTGCACGTTGCTGGTAAGAACCTGCTGCACCTGCGCCGGGCTCAAGACGATCGAAGGAGGGGAGCCCGGCTTCTGGGGCTGCAGCATGACGTTTTCTTTCAGTACTGTCATGGGCTGCGACGACGGAATGGCTTGTAAAATAAATTTCTGAGACCCAGCACCCGAAGAGGGATCCGTGCTGGCTATCACTGTTGTGATGGGCACAGTCTGGAGTGTCACTGTACGCAAATGCTGATTCCCAGGAGACACAACCACTGGCACTTGGGTTGGAGCCTGGATAGTCCTATTGACATGACGAAATAACAGAAAATCAGCATATTCTGCATAATTTAAAACGTTAATGTCTGATGAGTCGTTCTGACAACACAGGAGTCCTACATTTGAAATGCTGCTTCCCATGTCTTCGACTCAGCAAAAACATCATACCGGACCCTGTATTATATGGAATGCCCGACACGAAACTCTCAAGCATTAACTACGATACCATCTATGGGGGGAAGAAAGTCTGTGCCAAGTGCCACGTTAATGCATACGGGGAAGCAATTTCATTGGGAAGGAGGAGGATATCAAAACGCTTGGCAAAGAAGCGATGTCTGAGCTGCTTGAAAGAAAACTGGGAATTCCAAAACAAATGTATTGGATTCACTCTCATTATTTTTAATCTTGAGGGACAATGCTCATCCACAATCACCAAACTTCACAGGATTGTAATTGTTTTCAACCTGTTTTCTATATAGAGAGGAAAAATGAGCAAGTCACTAAAATAAAAAACACCTTGGTCTTAAATGTATACGTGACAGAACTATCAGAAGAAATTTTTTGTTTTTTTTTTAGAAGAAATTTAATAGTTCACAGTCCATATCATATCACATAAAACAAGTCATGAATATTATTAACTCATAAGGGCTCTTTAGGTTGCCAGAGATAGCAAAAAATAAGGGCAAGCTTTGGCAAAAATAAATAGAAGCATGTTCTAGCAGTTTTCTCAGCTCAAATGATCTTCACAGATTCTAGCCATAAAGCTACAATTTAACATAAAATCCTTTGATGTAAACCTAGTTTATGTAAGGTTATTAATCCCAGTTACTGAAGAGATTCATAAATGATATTGTGAGTCAATCCAATTTTAAATGTTCATTGCTGCGAAAATTATAGTTACGGCCATTGTTAATTTAAAACAAATGCAGTTGAAAAAACTCAGCATCTGGATCTCAACTCCTATGGATTCTGTAAAGCTATTTTACAAAAAAAATAGAGATGGCTACTTCAAATGATTAACAACTAGATTGGCCCCATAATCTGAATGTTAATCATTGCACATAGATTATTATAGGCAAATTTTAGTAAGTTACAGTTATGTGGCCTGTCACATATGTGAGAAGTTAAACTCTGGAGAAAATAAATGGGCTAGGTGGAAATATGAAAAGAGAACTCAGTGCAACTTAAGAGAAACTCAAAGCAAGTGGAAAGACACAGGATGACTAGAGCCTACCCACTGTGCTATGATTCTGATTTCCAAGTTCAGATTCCGACCAAGTTGTCACTGTGAGGGGGTCAGTCTAGAGCAGGATATTAGCAGCTCTTTTGAAGAACAGAGCTAGAAAAGGTTATGAGTCAGGTAATGAAGATTAAATAGGTGGGCAGGGGATGGCTAGAAATAAAGGCCAGATTTACTGATACTATTGGTCAAGCAAGGAAGAGTTGGGAGAATACAGAATAACTTTGGGAGTCAGGCAGCTTTTCCAAAATATACTGTGCCTTTCTCCCCCCTGCCTACCTGAATCAGGATATCTCAGTGGAATCTGAGCCTGGGTATGGTACCTGACCCTGCAGCCAGAGATCATTTCTTAAATAAAGGGCTTCCCATAACAAGAGTTCATGTACATGTGTATAAAGATAAAATAGTACACATAGTACATAGTAAGCACACAGACTGTATCTAGAAATATGTGTAGTCCTGCCACCCGGTAAGTACTATTATCCCCATTTTACCTATAAAAAATTAATGCACAAAGAGGGTGAAGAGCCAGCATAAGGTGACCAGTTAGATAAGAAAAGAGGCCATCTGACTGCAAGGCCTCTGTTCTTACCCATTACAACACACTGCCACTTCTTCGGTCCTCAATAACTTCAGCTAAAGATGAATATTGTCTATTATATCTTTAAACTGTGGGCTATCACACACCTTTAATACACAACTCCACCTTCCTCTTTTCCTCCCTCAGGTGTGGCACAAGCAATAATGTACTTGGAAATTTTCCATATTGCTAATCAGGGCTACCACCAGACTTTCAATGCTTTTGTTCAAACTAGAAAAAGACCTCCTTTTCTCAAAACACCTGACTGCCATCTGCCAGAAAATACATATACTCACCTATAATATCTACAATGTAAATATCTGGCTTATTTGAACAAATTCTAAAATAATTTTCTCTAATAAAAAATTCAGAGATTAAAGGTAAAATATTATGCAGCCTTTTCCCAACCACAGAAATTTTAAATTATTTTTTCTTAGTTAATAATTGAACAGTCAGGGGCGCCTGGGTGGCACAGCGGTTAAGCGTCTGCCTTCGGCTCAGGGCATGATCCCGGCGTTGTGGGATCGAGCCCCACATCAGGCTCCTCTGCTATGAGCCTGCTTCTTCCTCTCCCACTCCCCATGCTTGTGTTCCCCTCTCTCGCTGGCTGTCTCTATCTCTGTCAAATAAATAAAATCTTAAAAAAAAAATAATTGAACAGTCAGTTATGTCTGGTGATTTTATATAACAAAGGTTATAGTATAGTTAACTACTTTATAAAATTTCCTAAGACGCTTGTAACCAGTAGTACAATACTGGAAATTTAAAATACCTCAAACTTTCTGAGACTAAGAAAGATATACAATATAACATTAGTTTTTCCTGCGTATGTACTCAGGTGTCAAGAATGTCATTTAACTGTTACAATCACCTGTAAAGTTATTACCTTTATTTTACAGATGAGGGAACAGACTCAGAATAGTTAATTAGTCCAATTCAATGTTATATCTAATAATTGACAAGGTTGGAGGACTGGAAAGTTATGCCTACATTCTTCCTACTCCATTACTTTGCTTTTACAGTAAACTACACATGATACATTTTTAGAGGCTAATTTATTCAAAGACCCTAAGACTAATTATTAGTGCTTGAATAAATATCACAGAGAAAGAAGTTATGCTAGGTAGGTATATGAACTTGCAAGTGTACCAAGGGACAATTTTAGGAAAAAATTTGACCAGAGGTTTACTTTTGCTGTAGTTGTTTCTTTAAATAACATGAAGCCAGAGTCAAAATCAAATTGTAAAAATTGAGCATATACACCATAAATCAGTTAAGGAAAGCTTAATAGATTTCCACATAGATACATGCAATTATATGAGATAAAAAGACACGAGCAAAGAAAAATTGAGAAAAGAAAAAACATGTTGCTACTTCATTGTAAATAACTGGTAATTCATGACAGTTATGTGAATCAGCAGGCAGGGCGGCAAATCATTGAGCTCACTGCTTTGCACTAAGCTGCTTGCATTAAAACACTGTCTCCACCACTTACTAGATGTGACCAGGCTCCTTGGCCTCTCCTTGCCTTGGTTTCCTCATCTGTAAAATAGGAATAATATTACCTCTATCTCATTGATCAGGGAGGATATTAGACATTAATATAAGGAAAAGTGTATGAAATACAGAGTGCTTTCAAAGTGTTAGTTCTTGTTGTTACATTAATTTAATAATCTAATTCATTAGATTATAGGCCTGTATATTCCATCTTCTCTTAGCTACAGAAAAAAATCTTTAAATGGTCTTCGATTTTATTGATAAGTAGTTACAAAATTAAGAAAAATATAGCCAAAGTGCTGTTATTTTTCTTAGGATTGACAATATGGTTACTTAGGATAATTTCTCTATTCTTAAGACCTGTATGTTGAAATGTTTAGGAGCGAAATGTCGTAAGGATGTCAACTTACTCGACAAATAGCCAAACAGAAAAAAGGTTATAAACAAATATTGAGCAAAAACAAATAAGGCTATCAACTGTGAATCTAGGAGGATGTAAATAGGTGTTCTTTGCACTATTTTAATCTGTCGATATTTTGAAATTTTTCATAACGAAAAGTTGGGGTAATTATAAAAAATACAAATAAAAAATAAATTGCTAAGCAAGGAATTAATCTAATGAAAAATGATTCTAATAATACATTAAAATTTCAGAGTAATACATACAATTTGCTTGAAATTTAACACTTTTTCTTTCTTTCTATATAAGGGAAGGGAACAGCAGCAAAACCTGAGCCATTATAGTCAGCAGCTGTCAGTCTTCAAAGAGTATTATTATTCATTAACTTTGGCCTTTCCACAGCTAGTAATTTCAGGGAATAAAATGCATCCATAAAAGGTTTAACTGCTTTAAAATAAGCAGAATTTTTGGGAGATACAAATAAAAGGAACAGCCAAAAGAGAGAAGAATTTTTTTAAGTCGAAGGAATGACGAAGAATGTGTGTGTGTGTGTGTGTGTGTACATAACACATAAATATAGAATGAGTTTTTCAAAAAGCGCGTATGTTTTAAAGTTTGAAAAGTTAAATTTTGTCATTTCTTCATTATATAAACAGTCCACTTAGAGAACTTGTAACTCTGAGAGGAGATACAGAATGAATATATATACTACTTGAAAGTAAGTTCTATAAATTTGAAGGGATGTTATGTGCTAGACACTAGGCTAAGTGGTAGGAGAAGGACAATGAATAAAATGTGGCTCCTACAGATTGAAATACAGGAGGAGATGAGCATTCAAGTCAACCGCAACACCTGGTTCATTGACCGGACTACGGTGCAGCCAAGCAGTCAGCTTTAGCGAGAAGGCAAGGAAGGAATCATGAGCAGAGAGTGAGAGCTGGTAGCTGAAGCTTCAGAAATTTGACTGTTCTCTGCGTGCGACACAGATCGAACAAAAGCTGTGAGAAGGTAACACAGCAAAGCTGTGAGTCTTATATAGGTTGGACTGAAGCAAGCAAGGAGTCCACAGAATAATCCAGGGTAGTCAGGGACCCTGGAAAAGAAAATTCTGAAAAGTACACGAGAAGACAGTTTGCAAATCATGGCTAGGGAGTGTATTATAGTTTCATATCTGTGGGATTTTTTATTGGAGGGGGCAGGTATTTGTTTTTATCCTCAAGGTATAAAAAGCAAACTGATTACAGATGCTAAAAAATAACTGAATCACTCCAAGAAGGGGATCCTAGTGATTAACTGTGGCCACGTACTGTTTCCTATCAACGCAAATACATGATAAGATGACAAAGAGCCTAGAAACCAATGAGAGGAATCACATCCAATTAGATACCCAGTCACCACACATAACCAATAATTGACCTAGAGGAAAATAAAATATTGAAGGCAAACAGAGAGATAAATAAGTACTCCTTTAATAAGCGAGTTAAATAAAGTTTAAATAAAGTTAAAGTACTCCTTAATAAAGGAGTTAAAGTTTAAATAAAGTTAAAGATTTAGCATTCCTGTCCAATTAAAATGGGAAAAATGTCATCTTTATACTCCTTGCAAGTCAATTTTCATGATGCCAAAAGTTTAAATGGACCATACAAGGAAGACTGGAACATCTAACTTTGCCTTGATTCTGGGTAATGCGAGTTACTTCAAGGTCAACTGAACAAAATCCCTGACATTTATATTCTGGAATATACAAATGTTGAGACTGAAGTCACTAATGAAAGTAATCAAAGAATCATTTTTATTGGATTTGGAAAGGCTCCTATATTTTATTATAATTCATATTCTGGAAACTTTTGAGAGTAGAAAAAGAACAGAAAAAATACTGCAAACGTCCATTTAATTTTCTGCCTTCCTCTTTTTCCCCCATTCTATACCAGCAAGACCAGTCCTAAATTCTGCAAAAGACCAGTCTAAAGCTGATAAGGTTTTCTTGGTCAATTTGTTGTTTCTTACCTTTCTTGGGGCTATGAGGCAAATTTGATTTGACTGATAAAAAACTATTCTTCCAATTTCTGCCACTCTAAAAGCCTGAAAAAGTGGACCTTAGATTCTTGGCCTCCATACCTCTTTGAACTTTAGAACTGTTCCGTGACAGGATCCTCCCAAGGAATAGTGTTATTTCTTGGAATTCACTACATTCCAGAAGGTCACAATATGTCAATTTATGTAGAATTTTTACGGCTTCTGACTTTGAAAAAAAGATCTGAAACCATTCTCTGGATTTTCTAATATGTGGATCCCTTCTTGTATGGATCAGTCGAATTATACAAAGGTATAGTGGACTAGATTTAAATGGATAGAATAACATCAAGTAATGACAAAGTTTAAAAATAAGGAATCACTGATACAATGAGAGGACTGACGTAACATAACTGCTGCTGAAAACCATCTGCTGAGCAAGATTTCCAGCTTTAACATCAATATAATTTTTATTTTCACTTCTGAATCCCGACCCAGAGTCATCAACGAATGAGGACTCTGGTCCGAAACATCACATAATGATATGCATCGATAACTTTGGTTTTCTCACCTAATGCTCTGAACAGAAGAACTCAGTGTTTCATCCTGCATGCTATTGGTTACACTTGCTTCTCCTTCTGGGACGGCTTGTACTGGCTGTACGACATGAATAGTCCGGAAGAGCTGGGTGGGGTATGGAGACTGTGTGGGCTGCACTGTCCTCAGAACTTCTGATGGCTGTGCAACTTCCACGGGATCTTTGGGTTTTGTAGCTTTAGAATTCCCTGGTTTGAGAACTGTAGTGGCTCCTCCTTTTATCCCTGGACTTGAAGATACTCTCGATCTGCTCGCTTGGTTCCTACTTGAAGTGGTTGTTGAAGACAGTGATGGATCTGAAGACTCTATGCTGGAACCTGGGTCCTCATCGTCTATATAAATAAGATCTTTTGGCATTTCCTTAAACTGATACACCAAGCGTTGACCTTCTACTTTTGCCAGAATACCCCTTTGGTAATAGTACCTATTTGAAGCAGACAATTTTATCAATATTTTATTCAATTAAACATAAATTAAAATTATGTTCAACAAAATTAAAGTTCCTTAATCATAAACAGAAGTTTAAAGTTGGAAACAAGTAGGAGAAGAATTTCAAAATGAAGGGCAGTTATTCCATATAAGATAGTATAATTAAACACAGTCTTTTCTAAATAAATGTAAAATACACATACAGATAAAAAAAATCCTTATTATCAATTAAACCTAAAACCAATTCTGATGAGAGGATTTTTGATAAAATATATGGGTTATCCTAGTCATTCATTTTTCTTCCTTCGTGTCCCCTTCTTCCAACTTGCCAGAATAATCAATTCTACCACAAACCTCAAGAGTTTATTTCTCTTCTGTAGTTTATTATAATGTCCCTACCAGTTTAAGTTTGGTTCAGTGAATTGGATTCGGTTTTCCATATAAAATTTAACGAGGTATAAATAGAAGTGATTCCAATTTTGTCACTGATTTTAATTAGATGGGTGGTTAAGGAGGGCACGTATCGCACGGTGCACTGGGTGTTATACGCAAGTAATGAATCATGGAACATTGCATCAAGAACTGGGGATGTACTGTATGGTGACTAATAGAACAAAATAAATATTAAAAAAAAAGAATCTAAAAAATGTGAGTTAAAAAAACAAACACACACAAACTGTAACTAAATAGTTTTGGTTTAAGAAGGTTATCAAGTTATCAGATGATTGCTACTTCCAATAAGTCTTTCCCTAATAGATGTATATCTTGAAGAACAGATAACTGGATCACAGAAAAACACACCAAAAGTGAGTTTAGGAATGAAAGAATACCCTACCTAGTTCAAAATGTTCACAATGTCTAATATTATTCTTGAAGCATTTATTCCAACATAATACAGATCGTACCTGAAATTTACATTTAAAAAATGTACCCTCTTATTAAGTACCTGCATTACCACTACTTGTTAATTTTGTGCTGAATCCAAGGTTAACGGCTCAAAACATATGAGCCCTGTGGCCAATTTATAATTCCTGTTTTGGCAGGATTTATGGCAGTTTGCATTTTCTAATCCCTTTCTAAGTAAAATATCTGTGGTTTGCACGAAGACTTTTTTTTTTAAAGAAAAACATTTGCCCAGATCAGAATAAGATTTCAATTTAAATACATACTGATTTCTGTAAGTGGCGCAGTTTTAGCACTTCAATAATAAAATTCACCAATTTTGTAATCCTCTGCCTTTTTAGAAGCTACCTTTTTAGTATTTAGGAAACAATATTCTTAACACAATGAGGTACAGAAACTTCATGTACCTGAGAGCTCTTCCCATGGTCTCGTAATTCATGTCAGGTTTGTTTTTGTGCTTTCCCCACAACCTGGATACTGCTTTAGAATCCACCAGTTTAAAAATGCCTTTTTCTCGCTGGGTCCATTTGATATATTTAGGACAAGTAGCTTTGTCCTGGAGCAGTGCCAGTAAAAACTCCCAGAGATAAATTGTGTTTCCTGAAACAAAAGCAATTTCTATTTGACCAAAATTTCATTGGAAAAGAGCAAAATTAAACCCAACTAAAAGTCTTGGCAGTTCCCTCTATAATTATACAAAAATATTACACAATTTGGTTAGCACTGGTGATAATTTTTAGGGTCTCAATATAGGTCTTTTTATTCGTCCCATATAAGACATCTGGACAGAGCAATCTTGGCAATTAGACTGAAGACGACTTAAGAAGAAAGCACTCTGAGATGACTTTTTCCCTACCTCTTTAAGAACCATAACATAAAAGACCGAGTGAAGTGTGGTACAAAACCTTTCAATGGTTGTTCTCTTTATATCACAGCCAGTGGATTGACCTTAACAATTTTCTTCAAATTTGGGCAGCAGTTACGAAAATAGTAGAACTCCAAAACAATGTTATAAAGTGTCTACGAACTGAAAAGCTAACCTTGCTGAAATCTTTCAAAAGGCTCAATCTTAAAGGATGGATTATTTTGACAGGTACATTAAAAAAAATCTCTTAAATGGATTTCTTGGGCTCCATTATCACCAGACTCTTTACAGAAGGTGCCAACTTGTACCTTATGAGCATTTGGCAGCAAGAAGATCCATTTCAATAAGTCAAGAGAGCTGGTGGACTTTACCTATGATATGTAGGTATTTTACAGCAATCTAAATGTTATCGGACCTGTAAGCGTTGTAAGGAAATTATCATACTTACCCTTACCATCTTTATTTTTCTTCTTCACAGATATGTTTGGCGTAGTGGCTGGGGAATCTGGTCGTGGAGGTTTCGTTTTTCTCCCTGAAAACAGAACAGCTCTGTGTAAGGATTTGCCATCAAAATTGAGAGAAAATGGACAATTTAGCTGTTTATGAATGCTATTTGGTCATTTATCCTAAATTTCATATGCCAAATACTTTATATATATATACAGAATACCACACATACTGGTTTCCTAAAATGCTATTTACTCAAAAGGAAAATAACTTCAGTGAAAATTTATCATTAGTGTAGGTGTGATCACAAATGCTTTTGTGTACGAAATGATACGTCGGCTCACTTATAAAAGTGAGGTTAAGTTTAAAACATTGTGAGGCAACAAAACTGACGGTGCTTTCTTAAAAATGTGGGGGAATATTCCTGATGTTGGTAAGACTTGGGCTCAAAAAGTAAGCCATACAGATTTACCAGTCTGTTGGTTATATAAGCTTTTTACAATAAGAGAAGTCAATTTTCAGCTTCTCTCCCATCCGCATACAGGTCATTCTTAAATACTGGAAAATTCCCAAAACTCTAGATACACAAAAAATGCGTGAGGCAAAATTCTGGTGAACTACATAGTCAACTTTCACTTTCCCATGTATTTTGAAACCTCTCATTTTTCTATACTCCTTTTAATTCACAGCAAAACAAACTTTACAGTTAACGTATGATTCAATCTCTGAGTCCACTTCAACGGTGCTAACTGTAGTCTGACCCGAGCTTTGTTTGTGATCTTCTTTTGCCCCATTTATCTAGAAGCACAAGTTGGTGGAATTTTGCCCAGGATTTATGCTGAGATGATCATGCCATCTGGACAGACTACCTTTCTGCACATGAAAAACAATGAAAAGTAAGCATAAACGGATACTTTAGTATATTTTACTCCAACATTTTTTTTAAATTAAGTAATCTCTCTGCCCAATGTGGGCTCAAACTCAAGACCCAAGATCAAGAGTCTCCTGTTCTACCATAGCGTGAGGCAGACAGGTGCCCCTTTACCCCAACATTCTTGAGGCTGACTCTCTCTGGTCTAGATCACGAGGGTGAATTCTGGGTTAGGATAATATAGGGCAATAACTTAGAAGATCAGAATTCTAGACCTAATGCCACAAGGTTAGTAACAACACATCCCCAAACCGAATAGGAAAAATTCTGAAGTTAGGGTAAGAATCAAAAGTGGATCAAAAAAGTCACTCTTCAGGCCCCTCTTAATGTATAAACATAGAACCCAGTCCGCCAGCTATCTTCACTTCCATGCCTGCAGACATCTGCAGGGAACCATTCATGAGGCAGATACTTCTGGGTGACTGCGTTAATGATAACAAATATTAAGAGCAAAGACTTCAGTTAGCTCCTAGCCCTCCTGCCACCTTATTTTATGCCTTCTATTTACCTACTTTTTCTGATCGATAACATCATTTTCTTTTTTCCCACTGTTTTCACCACTAGTTTTAGTCAAGACAGTGACAGCTGATAAACCTACCCAATATCCATCCTTTCCATCATCTTCCTTACCATTCAAGGTGGCATGCCTTCATGTGAGTTTTATGTTAGTTGGATACAGAATTTTTGGTTGACAGTTCTTCTCAATACTTTGAAGATACCCAACACTTCCAGCCTCTACTGGGAACTTCTAAGCTGCCAATCTAAAAATCAATCCTCTCCAAGTAATGTACTTTCTCGCTGGTTTGTTCATCTCATCTTTTTTGGGGGGTGGGGGTTGGGGGGCGGTGTTTTGCATTTTTACTATAATGTATTTAGGCCTGGATTTGAGTTATGCTACCTAGGACTCACCATGTTGAGATTAATGTCACTTTGGAAAACTCTGTCGTTAGCTTGGAATACTGCCGCTTCCTTGCTCTACGTGGTCTCTCTTACTGGAGCTTTGATTAAACATGTAGACCTTTTCATTCAATCCTCACATCTCAAACCCTTTCATATTTTTTATTCCATATCAGGTCTATGTTGGAGCTCACTAATGCTCTTTTAAACAGTGACTAATCTGTTTAATCCATATATTATGTGTTCTGTTTGACTCCTTCTCACATCAGTCTTCCACTATTAATTAGGATATTAGTCCTTCACTTTAAAAACAGCTTTACTGAAGTGTAACAGACATACAATGAAACTGCATATGTGTAAAATCTACAATTTGATATCTTCCAACGTAAGTCTTGACCTGTGAAACCATCCCTATGTTCAAAATAGTGAACATATTCCTCACCTCCAGAAGTGCTTTGTACCCCTCTGCAATCCTTATACCTTTCCCACTCTGCCCAATCCAAAGGCAGCCAACTTCTGATAGATTTTCTGTCATAGATTAGTTTGCAGTTCCCACAATTTTATATGAAGACAAACATATATTTACGTATATATTATATGTAAATTTGGCTTCTTTCCTTTAGCATAATTATGTTGAAATTCATCCACTTTTGTTGCATGTATCAACAGTACATTCTGTTTTATTGCTGAGTGGTATTTCCTTGAGTAGATATACCACAAAGTTGTTCATCCAGTCAGCAGTCGATAGACATCTAGGTTGTTTCAAGTTTTGGGCTATTGCCGATAGAAGTGCTAAGAACATTCATTCATGCAGATGTTTTTCTAGAAATGTATGACTTCATCTTTTTTGGGTAAATACTAAGTAGAAGAATGGCCGGGTCACATGTTAAGTATGCATTAAATGTTTAAAGAAACTGCCAAACTGTTTTAAAAAAAAAAATGTCTCCACGCAGTAAGGTGGGGTCATCTCATAGGGCTCACCTCATTTGTTTCCTGTTTCTCAGGGATCACTTGCTTTTGTTGACTGATGTCTTTAGAGGCACTGTTTCATATATTTTGTCTGTATTTTAGTTGTTTTAATAGGAGGATAAACCCAGGTTCTGGGGGTTTATTAAAATTTTTTCCCAGCATTACTGAGATATCATGACATGTAATTGTGTATTTTTAAGGTGTACAATATGAAGATTTGATACACTTCTAGGTTGTAAAACAATGACCACAGTAGGGTTAGTTAATATACCATTACCTCACATAATAATTACTTGGTTTTTTGGGTGTGAACATTTAAGATTACTCTCTCAGCAACTTTCAAGTACATAATAGAATATTGTTTACCAAAGTTACTATGCTGTACATTAGATCCCCAGAACTTGTTCATTTTGTAACGAGAAGTTTGTACGCTCGGACTGACATCTCCCCATTTGCTCAGCCCCCCAGCAATCACAATCTCTCCCTGCCTCTATGAGTTTGGCTATTTCAGATTCTACATGTAAGTGACAGCACACAGTATTTGTCTCTCTCTCATTTCACTTAGAATAATGCCCTCAAGGCCCATCTATGTTTTTCCATGCTGCGATGAACATGAGAGTGCAGTATCTCTTCGATATCTTACTTTAATTTCTTCTGGACATACACCCAGGAGGAAGACTGCTAGACCACAGGGTGTTTGTAGTTTTAACATTTTGAGGAAACTCCATACTGTTTTCCATAGTGGGTGTACCAATTTACATTCCCACCAACAGTGCACAAAGGTTCCTTTTTTTCCACATCTTTGCCAACAACTTGTTATCTCCTGCCTTTTTGATCACAGCCATTGTGACAGGTGCAAGGTGATAGCTTACTGTGGTTTCGATTTGCATTTCCCTGTTGATTAGTGAAGTTGAGCATATCTTTTCATGTACCCGTTGGCCATCTGTAGGTCTTCTTTAGAGAAATGTCTATTCAGGTTCTCTGTCCATTTTTTAGTGAGATTGTTTGGCTTTCTTGCTATTGAGTTGTAGGAGTTCCTTATATATTTTGGATATTAACCCCTTATCAGATATATAACTTGCAAATATCTTCTCCCATTCTGTAGGTGGCCTTTTCATTTTGCTGATAGTTTCTTTCCCTGTGCAGAAGCTTTTTAGTTTAACGTAGTTCCACTTACTAATTTCTGTTTTTGTTGTCATATCCCCAAATTACTGCCAAATCAGGTTCTGTATTCCATCTTGTCTAGAGGAGGAAGTTCCACCTGGTATTTTGTAATGGTTGACCTTCTTTTTCATTCTTTTGCCTTAATAACTATAGTCATATTCACTGAGCTTTTTTTTTTTTAAAGATTTTATTTATTTATTTGACAGAGAGAGACAGCCAGCGAGAGAGGGAACACAAGCAGGGGGAGTGAGAGAGGAAGAAGCAGGCTCCCAGTAGAGGAGCCTGATGTGGGGCTCGATCCCATAACGCCGGGATCACACCCTGAGCCAAAGGCAGACGCTTAACAACTGAGCCACCCAGGTGCCCCTCACTGAAAGTTTCTATTTAATAATTCTATTAACTGAAGTTCTTAGAGAACTAATCCTAGAATCTTCTATGTCTTCTACTTCTCATTCAGCAATTCTCTTATTACATATTCTGTAACACTGCAGTGTGAGCTCACCTTCAACAGGGCATGAGGAAATCCTGTCAGCGTGGGTTTAAACGTATGACTTGCCAGAGCAGTTTTATACAAGAGCTTCTCCCTAGGACCCCAAAGTTATTGCTAGTCTGGGGTGACTTTTACGTTAATTACTTGCCTGGGAATTTCTGAAGTCAGTAATAGTTAAAATCTGATCATAAACCTAGATTATGTAAGCCTACCATTATGAATTCTGACAGAAAGAATTTTTCCACTCAGAGCCCCAGCTGAGAAATACAAACTTCCTTGATACCTGTTCTGTGCCAGTGAGTGGACTGTTTTTCCCAGGAGGATCCCAATGACATGCTGAAGTCTCTAATCCCTCCTCTCGCACTGGACCAAGACATAAGCGTCTGCCTCTGCATGGGCAATCAAACTGACGTACCCATCTCATCCCTTCAGAGATGCTGCGGCCTCAGCTCACTCTTAGTGTTTTTATTTTCCTCTTCACTTTGGGCTCCTGGACTTCCCCTTACTTTCATGTGGAGTTAGGTTACTGGGTGGCTGGTGATTAACCAAGATATTAAACTCAAAATATTACACAAACTACTAATATAACAAAATAAAAATTAAAAAAAAAAGGAAAAAAGAAAAAAAAAGAAAAAAAAATATTACACAAACTGGAGGAGAATCAGAAGGCAATGAAATGGGAAGAGTGTCAGACTTTAGAATGCAGACATGGTCCTAATGAGTGAAGAGTGAAAAATTCCCTTTGAAATTTAAATCTAATTAAAATCTAACATTTTCCTCTTCAATTACTTACCTGCTGATTTCCAACTCATTATTTTTCCCACTGGAATCTTACATCGGAATCTATGCTGGTGGTTTTCAAACTACGCCCTGTGGACGGAAGCTAGAAGCTAAGTGCCCTTACCCAAGCTCTTTCTGAATTTGGATAAAAGGGTTTAGATAAAAGATTGAGGCTTTAAAAAGTTGGAAAGCCCTATTCCGTGAGATACACCAAATAATCTAATATGAAGATCTATACCTTTTAATTTATGTCTTGTACCCTCACTTCTTCTTATGTAAGTTTTAACTGGTGTACAAATATCCTTGAATAAAAATTACATTTAGATTCCGCATCAAAACTGGGCTGTTAGCCCTAAACAAATTAATCACCCACCTTTCTTTCTCTTAGGCTGTTCTGGTGATGATGCCCCTGGCGAGCGTGCATATGTCTCTTGAACCTGCTGAGCTTCCATCACTTCAGGAATCCCATCTAGTGTGACGGACACATGGGTGATGGGGGCAGCAACAATGTCCTCTTCAGATGAACTAAATAGATTATTATCTAATGGAAATAAAATCAACTAATTATAATCAACTTTGTATTATAAATCAAAATAATCTCATCAGACAATTTCCTATTTCTATGAAGATTAAAGTAGAAATAAAATCTTGAAATCTAGTCCATTTTATTTCCGCTGTCCTAAATTAGGCACCCCAAGTCAGACCAGGCTTGATAGGACTAATTTAATGCCCTTCTTACTTGACTTCCTCTCGCCAATCTATCTTGTTTCTCTTCTCCATTCTTCTCTCATTGTTACTAAAGTTATTCTCGGAAACCTAAGTCTGATTTGACCATATAATTCTTCTACACAAAACTTTATGCCCTGAAAATTTTTAGAAAAATAAAACTGACTTTTTGCATAGTTTATATAGAGGAAAAAACTAATAATAAGAACAACCCAAACTCCACAGCCTGCCATTTGAAGCTTGCACAATGTAGATCAAACCTACCTTTCCACTCTCATCTCCCGCCTACCATGAAGCTTACAGTTCAGCTACACCAAAGCATTTTTATCTCAAACATTTCACTCTTTTTTTACAGGTCTGTCTTCTTGGCTCAACCCATTCTCTCTACCTTAAATGCCAGTCCCTAGCTCCTCTTTCCACTAAAAGCTTATTTGTCTTTTATAGCCCAGGTGAAAACATTCCTTCCATAAAGCCTGTCTCTGACATTCTCAGCCAGAGTACTCTTTTCTTCCAGAACACTTTGCCATCCTTCCCAGGGCCTTTATTTTTGGCTTTTACATAAACAACTACCTTCAAAATTAATCTGTAAACTTGAGGGGGGAAAAACAGTTATCTGTTCATTTGTGTATCACATTATTGCCTAATGCACTGCTGTGCATACAGAAAATACTCAACCACATCTTAAACTCATTTAGTAATAATTTTATGAGTTTGACGCTTTGTCAGAAAAACTCAAAGGAGAACATGGATTTAAAAGCAGATCAATAACGTGGCAGTGAGGGGCGCCTGGGTGGCACAGCGGTTAAGCGTCTGCCTTCGGCTCAGGGCGTGATCCCGGCGTTATGGGATCGAGCCCCATATCAGGCTCCTCCGCTATGAGCCTGCTTCTTCCTCTCCCACTCCCCCTGCTTGTGTTCCCTCTCTCACTGGCTGTCTCTATCTCTGTCGAATAAATAAACAAAATCTTAAAAAAAAAAAAAAACAAAACGTGGCAGTGAATTTTCTGCCATGAGGTGGTAGAAATTTTTTCAATGAATTTTTGCCTATTCACTGATGAATACTCATACAGATCATTAAATTATAATAGTTTGGGCTGTAAATGCCCTAATACTTTCACCAATGAGATTACAAGAATAAATTCTAGCTAATCTGCTATTTGACAACTAAATACATTATTTTTATTCCTAAAGGTCTCACTCCTCAATTAAAAAAAAAACACAAAACTCTTGTTTAACAGAATACTTCAGCAAAGGTGTCTCAACTAGTTCTGTACTTTAAAGTGCGGTGGGGACACAAAACATACCAAACATGATCCCTGGTCTCTAGGTCTTTGCCATCTAACAGAGAATGATGGCAAGAAGAACTTTCCCAAGTATATTACCATGAACAGTCATGGTGCATGACCACTCACTTATTCGTTTTTCATCCAGCATAGGGCCAGGAGAATCCATATTGAGGAGTGCCTCAGCAGCCTCGATAGTTTCAATCGTTTCATCCCCATTCGGACAGGACGCTTCAACTACGATACATTTGACGAAAACACGAGTTAGCTACAAGACCTCTGCTGCTCGAAAACACAGACTTGGATCTCTTGAACATCACTTAATGCTTGGGCTTATGTACATACTTTGTATCAACAGATAAAAACCAATCCTGAATAGGACTATTAAATATTTCTCTACTTCTTTTTTCTCAGTAGACTCTAGATAGGCCACCCCAGCATAGAGCACAACACGGGGCTTAAACTCACAACCCTGACTGAGATCAAGGCCTGAGCTGAGATCAAGACTGGGAACGCTTAACTGACTGAGATACCCAGGCGCCCCTCTATGTCTCGTTTTTTTACTGCTTCCCTCCCTCTCCCCTCCCCCCGCTCATGCACGTGCTCTCTCTCTCTCCCTCAAATAAATAAATCTTTTTTAAAAAGGGAGGGGCACCTAGGTGGCTTAGTCAGTTAAGCATCTAATTCTTGGCTTGGGCTCAGGTCATGAGATCTCAGGGTCTTGAGATTGAGCCCCACGTCGGGCTCTATGCTCAGAGCAGAGTCCTCTTGGGTTTCTCTCTCTCTCTGCCCCTCCCCCCGCTCTTTCTAAAAGAAATCAATGAATTTTTTAAAAATAAAAAATAAATTAAAAAATAAACATATTAGATATACTTCAATCCATTAGGTACTGTCTTTATTAATGCTTAAGTTGTCCTATGTTTGGCTAAAAAAATATTTTTTGTTTTTTTAAAGAAGAAAATAGATCATGAGTTCATACTAATATTTTCAATTCAAATTTAGTGTTACAGAATTTATTTCTAGAATTATATATTTATACCATGTATTTATATAGAATTTATAGGATTATAAAATTTTTATCTAACTTTGCAATTTAACACTTATATATCCAATTTTACTCTATAAATCTTGGCTCCTTACTAGATTAACTTTGTTATTTATTTGATTTTACCCTAATTTATCTCTCATATACACACATTCACACAAGTTGTAATTACTGAAAACAATTTAAGATTCCTTAGCAGCTTTATTTTATTCTTTGCTTTTTAGGCTATTTCCTGTTAAGAAATGCACAGCCTTAAAAATAACTTTAGGGGCACCTGGGTGGCTCAGTCAGTTAAGTGTCTGACTCTCGGCTTCGGCTCATGATCTCAGGGTCGTGAGATCGAGCCCCATAGTGGGCTCCAGGCTGGGCATGGAGCCTGCTTAAGATTCTCTTTCTCCCTCTCCCTTTGCCCCTCTCCCACTCACATTCTCTCTAAATAAACAAATAAAATCTTTTTAAAAATCACTTTTACCTTTTTTTAAAAGATTTTATTTATTTACTTGAGAGAGAGAGAGCACACAGAGGGAGAAGCAGACCCCTGCTGAGCAGGGAGACCCAAGTGGGGCACAATCCCAGGACCCTGGGATCATGACCTGAGCTGACCTGAGCCCTGAAGGCAGACACTTAACTGACTGAGCCACCCAGGCACTGCCCAAAAAAATCACTTTAAGTAAAGCTTCTCTATATGGTTATGCCACGCCTCAATAATGTAATTAGGCTCATCTGTGTTAGTGTGCTTTCAATTTTTAGATTGCTAATTCTTCCTCTTTTGGACATAGTGTTGGTCTATAATTATGTTAAATGTTTACAGGGTTCCAAAGTAAAAATGACAAATCAAAGTACATTTAGAAAATCTACCTTTCATCCCTGTCCCTTCCTTTTCCCTGTAAGAAAACATTTTTATTAGTTTTGGGGTTTATCTTTCTATTTTTAAAATATAAGCAAAGACAGATATCATTTACACACTTTTTCCTATCTTAAATAAAAAGTAATATACTATTTATGCTACCTGACCCTTGCCTTTTTAATTTACTATACAGTAGAAATCATTCCACAGCTATATACAGAAATCATGTCACCTTCTGCATTTCAGAAATAGGAGGCAAGTTAAATATGTTTAGTATCAATGTTAGCTTGTAGAACTTTGTTTATTCCATTCAGCTGCAGTGCTTAGATTGAGAAAAGCAAAATAAATGGGTAGGTCCTACATGGAACAGGAAAGAAAACCAAAAAAGTACATCGAGCTTTTAAGAACAAAGAACATGTTAGCCTTTCATTAAATGGATGACAAAAATTTCTTCTGGCAATAATAAACCCCACAAGCTTTTCATACATGCATTTTAAAACTTCTTTGTAACAGATTAGCTGTGATCTAGCAACTAGTTAAAATCTATTTATACCAAGAACAGAAAGCATTGATACCATAATAACTTAGGGAATAATTTATTAAATGCATTTGTTGTTATTATAAATTACTAAAAATTGCGTTTGACCTTATAAAAACAGACAAGTATACATATGAAGAGACACATACTAGTATTATTTAAAAGACAAGATTTACTAATCAATGTAGTCATCGTGGTTACCTTCTATTTGAGAAACAGTATTTGTACCATCTCTGTTAATAATTTTACTTTTAGATCTTCAAAGAGTGGCAATGGGAGAACAATCTCCACATACAAAGAACTCATGGTCAAATGATTTTCAAAAATTGTTAACACCATAACCTTTTTCCAAATGAAACCTTATGTGGAACTCTTAACATACAAACAGATGAAAGTGGTATTTTACTATTATACATGTATTTTATAGGTTCGAATATATATCAAATTTGATATGAGATCAACCAATCATAAAAATGAAAGTATTGCAATGAACATGAAAATTTGAAATCAGGGCATACAAATGACACCTGCAGTCTAATATGAGCCTCATATCCATAAAAATAGATCAATCTTTTTATTATTGAAAATTTCAAACAAAAATAAAAATTATGGAACATAGTATAATGAATTCTCACATACCCGCTCTCAGCATAAGGTCAATCTTCTTTCATTCCTACTCCAATTACTGCTCCCAAAGTTCTCTCACACACACTCCACACCCACTCCCCAGATTATTCTGAAGGAATCTAAGACACCGTATTTCATCTCTAAATATTTTAGCGTATGTATGGTATGTTATTGTCATACCTAAAAATACTAACAATTCCTTTACATTATCTGAAGTACTACCTCGGATTCACATGTACAGTTTATAAATTCTTCTTTCCCTCTCTCCTTTCCCCCTGCAGTTTCTGAAAAGCACAACATTCTTTCCACTCTTACTTTGAACTTAGGAGGGCTCCAGAGTTCTTTGGTTTCTTATGTCATTGCTCAAACAAGGATGGAAGAGTTAAAGGCTCAGGTTGGGAAACAAGAAAGGGGAGGAAGAAGAAATATGCAAATAGAAATCTGGTTTTCAAGATATGGCTTGTTCTCTAGACCCATTCAATACCAGTTCTATTTTCCAGGAAGGAAGGAGTCTGTTTGCATTTTGCCATCAGCTATCTTCAAGTTCAAGCCCAAGAGAGTGAAATACTGAAAGAAAGAAGTAATTCTTTCTCCTAAAGATCTAAGATCTGCTTCCCCAGTCTCTCTTTCTTCTCTGAGGACCACCCTGATGACTAAAACTGGGAATAAACACCCCCTTCAGGGGAGACCCTCATTCCCAACCTACAGAGACAGTGTAGCCCTACGCTAAGGCATCTAGAAGTTACCACAGAATATACTGTAAAAAACTCACTAGCTACACAACAGATATCTATCTGCATAGCAATGGTCATTCTGTTGTACAAAACACGTAACTCACCATCAGTAATGAATGGAAACTTCTCATCTGAGTAATCTAATTCCCTAATTGGTAAGGAAAAATCTGATAAGTCTAGATTTATCAAAAAAACTTCCACTGGGTTCCCCTGAGCAAAAAATGTGACTATAGCAGAACATGTTTTGTAAAGAACAGAGGACAATACAAAACTAAGCGCTGTTTGTTGTTGTTACTAGTGGAGACTCAGTCACTTGGTGTGTGATCTTAAGCAAGTCATTTCATTTAACCTAATCTTTTTTTCTGTTGTGAGAATTAAATGAGATAATGAACTTTTAAAAATAATCTAGTATGTTAGTATGATGCACTGAGAAGACAATGCCATTTTGGTGGTATTCTTGCCCAAAATGCATTATCTCAGTCTAGTCATAACAAAATACCACCCAAACAAAATTGAGGGACATACTACAATGTTTGACCAGCACTCCTCAAAAGTGTCAAGGTTACTGAGAGACAAAGAAAGACAGAGAAACTGTTATAGACTGGAAGAGACTAAGAAGAAATAATTAAATGTAGAGTAAGATTATAGATAGGATACTGAAACAGAAAAAGGTCATTAGTTTGAAATGGTTGGCATACAAATAAAGTGTAGGTTTAGTTAATAACATTGTGACTAATGTTAATTTTCTATTTTCTTTAATTTAAGAATAAATATTCAAATAACCTTTACTTCCAAATAATTAATTTTCCCCAACAGCTCCAACACCTCTGGCCAAGACAGATCAATGTACATGTATAAAAATACAAATGTACAGACCAAATTCTAAAACTGATGAAAACAGCATTACTCACCACCTCACACCATGAACTCTTCACATTTCAAACATGTTACTAGTTCTGACTCAATGAGAAGAGAAATCTTCTTTAAACCCTAGCACCTTACCCTACATTTGGGTCATGGCCTCCTATTTTGCTTCCTGTGACAGCAATAAAAGAAAAACATTGCTGTATTTTGCCCTGCAAACAATTTCTCATTGTTATTAAGAATACAGAGTGTGGGGGCGCCTGGGTGGCTCAGTCGTTAAGCATCTGCTTTCGGCCCAGGGCGTGATCCCAGGGTCCTGGGATCGAGTCCCACATCAGGCTCCCTGCTCCACAGGGAGCCTGCTTCCTCTCCCACTCCCCTTGCTTCTGTTCCCTCTCTCGCTGGCTGTCTCTCTCTCTGTCAAATAAATAAATAAAATCTTAAAAAAAAAGAATACAGAGAGTGCCATATAAGAAGCGTTTGGTGAATACCTGACAAGTTCAGGCGGTCTGGTTCTTCTTATATGCCTCTATTTTGTCACATTCGTCTCAATACATTTAGGAAAGAAGGAAGGGGAGGTGAGAAAGCACTACACAACACAGGTAGATGAGGAAGAAAATATAATTTCCTTCTCCCTGCTCTGGCCTCTGAGGTAATGGAGTTTCTTGAAACCAAGTTAGGGACTTCTTATGCCCCCAAAATCACAGGGCAAGGGAACTGCCCAAAACTAGGCGGAGGTAAGGTGCTGCCGGAGGCACACACACCTGTAAGCGTGATGTCGTCGTCGTCCTCATCTATGATCTCTTCTTCAGCGACATCCAGGGAGCTCTCAGTAATCATGTCATTAGGCTCTTCCACACAGGCTAGGCCTGCGTAACTATTGAGAATGTCAGCACCAGGAACATGTTCCACAATTACAGCAGGAAAAATAGCTGGGTCACCAAGCTGGGAGGGGTGAGGGAGAAACAAGGATTAACAAAGTGTTTGCTTTTGTTAAATACAACCAAAAAATATTTTATATTGGACATCAGTTTAGTTTTTCTATCATCAGCTACTTAAATCCTGACAATCTTTCTGGGCTGCAGAGAATATATATCTATTAAGACCAAATAAAACTTTTATTATCAACCTTGGTTCTTAACAACCGAGGTTTCATTGGAAAATCCTATAAAAGCATACTTTTAAACCACATTAAATAAAAAAAAAACCTAATATCATTAACTCATAAAGAGTGTCATACAAATGAAATGTACAATTACATAAAATCTCAACAAAAGTTTGACAGGAAAAAACCACAGAAGCTTAATAAATATTACATTGTCACTGGCACACAGGCTGTGTTTAACAGTAGCTTTTGACTCAAACGGGAAAATTAACTTTCATTTTCTATCTAGTCATAAGATCATGAAATTTTTGATCATGTCTATCACTATCGTTCTACATTATTTCTATTTTTTTCTGATTTGTTTGATAGTGGTAGACACTCCTCCTTTAACCCTAAATAATTCAGTGTATATTTCCTAAATACATGAATATTACCTTATACACGGAGTACAATTAACATGTTTGTAGCACTGCACACTGAGGTTAAATGCTACTTCTTTCTTAAGAATTTAACTACTTCAATTAAACATTGAGATATCACAGGTGCTAAACATACTATCTGTGCCTTCATGAATACTGACACTGAAATTTATGGTTAATAACCCTTGAACATATTTGGATTTTATTTCAAAATGTTTCTTCCTATTTCAGAAAAGAGGAAGTTAGAAGTAACTGACTCTCCAAATCATAAGTTTTAAAACAGAAAGTAGGAGGCTCACACATTGCACTTTAAAACACACACACACACACGCGAGGAAGTCTATAAAATGGCCAAAGCAAAGCACAGTCACTGGATTTTCCTTTTCTCTTTTTTAAGAGGTGAATGTGGCACACGCAATCCAACCTACATGAACATGTGCTTGTTGAGACACTACTTCTCTCTTAAGAGCTCAAGGTTAAGCTGCTAGTCTTCTAATGAGGCCAGGCCCAGAACTGAGTTAGTTTTCACATGATTTCATTTTATGCTGCAACAACTCTATGCATCAGGTAAGAATAGGGCTTATCATACCTCCACCCATTGGCTAAGGAAGAATTAGATTAAGAAATTTACCCAAGGTCACCCACGAAGTCAGAGACAGAGGCATGTCAAAGCAATTTCCAGAAGGAGTCCTCACCCAAATGAAACCAAATCTATTTGGCTCCTGAAATTTGGAGTAGTGAGTGTTACAGGTATGTATATTACGAGGGATATCTCCAAAGTTTTATCTAAATCTACATAGTTCTCGAGTTTTAAATAACTACAGATATTTGAAGCAAAAAGCTCAAGAATGAAAAGGAGGAAAAAAGAAAAAAAAGGGAGGGAAAATAATGAAAAGGGACACATGGTTCTGTGATTTAGAAAGTAGCAACATGTAAAAAAGAAAGACTATGAATCATGAGACCTAGGCATTCTCTAATCCTACTGTCACTTTCCTCACTTTATTTATTCATTTATTTAAAAAGATTTTATTTATTTGAGAGCAAGAGAGCACAAGCAGGGGGAGGGGCAGAGGGAGAGGGAGGAGCAGACTCCCCGCTGAGCAGGGAGCTGGATGCAGAACTCAATCCCAGCACCCTGAGATTATGACCTGAGCGGAAGGCAGATGCGTAACTGACTGAGCCACCCAAGCGCCCCCCTTTTCCTCACTTTAAATGAAAGAAGAGCACTAGCTGATCCTAAGGGCACTTCTAGGTTTTGTTTTGTTAAGATGTGTTAAGGCATGGATGCTAAAATGAAGTATATAACATTACAATAGAAGAGATTCATTTTTACGGACTAAATGGGGGGGGTTTAGCATGCACAGGGGCCGCTCACCTGCTGCCTCTGCTAGTGCTGTTAACTAACATTTATTAGCACCTAACATGCACCAGGTATTCTGCTGATTGCTTTATGAATTACCATCTTATTTAATCATCTCAAAATCCTATGGGGGAAATACACTGGATTATCTGTTTTCTACATCGGAAAATACAAGCTCAAGGGGAAGGGAAATAATTTACCACAAGTCATATAGCTAGTAAGTGGTAGAACCTTAACTGAAACGGACTCCTGAGGTAGAACCTTAACTGAAAAGGTCTGTATGTTCTTTGTCTGTACACTATTATGGTTAGCCTTAAACATGGTGCCATTTTGTTTTACTGGCATATTTACTTGGCTCTGCTTAAAAAAACAGAAAAGGTAAGGAGCTGTGTTGTGTTTAAGGTATGACTTTCTATATCATCATTTGCAGGGCTTCTCCAATCTGAGTCTATTATGACCTTTGTCGTGGGTCATAGATAGGGACTTCCCAGGATCACTCCCTACTCAGCCGTGCTTAGCCATTCATGAAAAGCGTGGGCTATTCTTTTCTGTTCCACTGAAATGGAGATGTATATTCAAAGCTGTTCATCTCTAATTTCTCCAGGGTGCTATTAAGTCATATACAACAAACAGACCAACTCTAAATGTCAGGTAACAGGCCTGAATCTGTATATACAAAATACATCCAGGAAGCCCCTCTCAGGTATGGAAAAAAATCTCCCCCTCTATTAACACAAATGGAAGGAAAATACACATGCCAGAAACTCTAGCTCAGGATAAATTCCTCCCTTTTATACTGAGTGATTAGCAACTAACTGGCTCAAGTCTGAGTTACCAGGAACCTAAAACTTTTATAACCACACATTCTAAAATTGCTGATCGAGAAATGGTTCCCAACCTCTAAATGAAGGCACAGCAAAATTTCAAATGTTATATTTTCCTAGATTTACATTTTTAAAATGAATAAATTACTGGGACTTGTATTAGTTCACTACAGCTGCTGTAACAAAACACCACAGACTGGGCGGCTTAAACAACAGAAATTTGTTGTCTCACAGTGCTGGAGGCTGGAAATCTGAAATCAAGGTGTTGGCAGGGTTGTTCCTTCTGAGGACTATAAGGGAGGGATCTGTTCCAGGCCTCTCTCCTTGGCTCACAGATGACTGTCTTCATGTTCACATGGTGTTCTCCCCTGTATGTGTCTGTGTCCACATTTTCTTGTAAGGACTCTGATCATATTGGATTGGGGCCTATTCTACTCCAGTATAAGTTCATCTTAACTAATTACGTCTGTAGCAACCTGTTTCCAAATAAGGTCACATTCTGAGATATTAAGCATTAGCATTTCAATATATGAATGTGGGGAGGTGGGGGTACAGAGAGCAATTCAACCCATAACAGGATCCAATTTAATTTAGCTTTAAGTCTATCATTTGACAGTTGGCTCCCTCTACCCAAAACGACTTTGCTAGTTTGTGGCAATTAAGATTATATATTCTTGTTACTATTTCTAAATTAAGGTTAGACATTATTTTCTTTGCTGAAGACCACCAAATCTTATTCACCTCAGTTTTTCCCACATAATTTCAACCAGAAACTTTCCCAAAATTTATTTAAAAGATGAACTTCAGGAAGGCCAGAGCTACTTATAAAAAGGCCATATTCCTCATAGTTAGCAGTAAGATCTGTTACCTCCTTTTAAGAAATGAAGGTATCAACACTTTGTTAATGTCCTAACAAAAATACTATGTTTCATTTGGTTGGCTACTTAAAAAAAAGAAATCTCCAAATATCTCTAAAACCTCTCTTTGTTTAAATAATCATCTTCTCTTTGGTATCTTTTAGTGGAATCAGAGAACCCCAGTTAACTCTACCAATGGTTATCAACGCTGACCATACACTGGGAAATCACCTAAAAATATCAATACTTGACCCTACATGAGAGGAAACAAGTCGGAATATCTGGGGATGTGACCAGAGCATGTAAAGTTCCTTGGGTGGTTCTAACGTGCATGCAGGGTTTAGAACCACTACTCTATAAAGAATTACAAAATTTAAAACCATATTCCCTAAACTGAGTTAACTTGATTTACGCCAATGTCTGAAATACTAGTAATCCAAAAAAAAAAAAAAGTTACTTTATTATGACATCTTTTGGCACTTGCAGACTATTCCCATTTGTTTTTGTAACAGAACCAAAATAAGTCACAAAATGACGGGTGGGAAGAGAGATGGGAGACTTCTTGGGATTACAATCTGTTGAAGATCAGAGTATTCAAAGCCACAGTTTCTAGAAGCAAATTAAGCTGTAGTGATAAGCTTTCAACTATTGTGTAACTTTACGGAGGGTCTTAAACAACTCCAGAGAGAAAAATACATACCAGGTTTCCTTTCTATTAACTTCAAGTAAATTTAACACATGTGTTGAAAGCAAAACTAACAATTTTTTCTTAGCAGCTATAATAAAAAAATCAAACCAAGTTCTGGCAGGAAAGAGCTCCCCAAATTTCAACACCAACCACCCACTATATAGTTGCCATTTGTTGTGGTTGATGACATATGTGGCAATACCACCAAGTTAAAAAGAGAAGGAAAACAACCAATCTGTCAACAGCAATGTATGTTGCTGCCCTCACTGGGCTTGCTTTTTTCCTCAGTATACCCCAACCCAAGGCCCTAAGAGGATATTTAAGAAACCATGGACTGGGGCGCCTGGGTGGCACAGCGGTTAAGCGTCTGCCTTCGGCTCGGGGCGTGATCCCGGCGTTCTGGGATAGAGCCCCACATCGGGCTCCTCTGCTGGGAGCCTGCTTCTTCCTCTCCCACTCCCCCTGCTTGTGTTCCCTCTCTCTCTCTGGCTGTCTCTCTCTCTGTTGAATAAATAAGTAAAATCTTTAAAAAAAAAAAAAAAAAAAGAAAGAAAGAAGCCACGGACCATGATTCCAACTATATGAAGTAAGTAAGTTTATTTAACAAGTCTTTGGTTATATTTAAAAAAAGAAAAAAAAAAAAAAAGAACTTGCAAATAACTGGTTCCCTGACAGCAGAGCTCAATCTGGTAACACGGTTGTTGTGAAACATCCTGCCAAGATCCTCTATGAAATAGCTGAAAATGAAATATCCATCAAATGTTTTCCTAAAAGAAAGATGAGTTTAAAACTGTCTTTAAAAACTTCCCCAATGCAGATACTCCCATTTTTTAAGGTGAGCACATTTTCAAGTATTTACACCACCACTTTGCCACAACACAAGGCAACACCAAGAGTGGGGTGGGGCGTCCCTCTTCCCCAGCCGAAGGCCACTTGAAGAAACATACACACTAAACACAGTTCGCTTGCTATGAAAACGCATCTTTGAGACCAATTCCTGGGCCTAATCTTCTGATCAGAACGATGCCCCAGAGCCTCATCCTACGAAGGCACTGCTTTGAAAGTATTTCCTTCACCTTTGATTTAAAAAACAAAAACAGAAAACCAAAAACCGAACACCTCAGTCTATCAGGACACGATCAGACAATACTTGCCATGAAGCAAATGTACTAAAAATACAGCTGATGAAAAGAGGATGTAATAGTAACTGCTCAGACTCTAGAGTTCGAATGACCCTTACTTACGGCTAGACTGCACCGTGCCCTAGGTATTTGAGCGCCAGTAAAATTTTCAGCCTCTCTAGGCTTTCGTGTTCATGTCTATTTAAATGAGGATAACTTCTAGAGTTGTTGTAAGATTTCAGTGACATGACATGTAAATGCATCACTTGTTCTGCTGCATGGCATATAGTAACCATTCAATAAAACAATCTGATGATAAAGTGCCTCAACGGTTGACTTAGATAGAAATAAACACTCTTAAAACTTGGCTCACTACTTATATACATGTATCAAATCATCATATCATACACTTAAATGATGGTACATATAAATTACATCTCAATAAAGCTGGGGGGGAACTTATAATCTCACATTGACAGGCATGGTTTTTTGTTTCTGTTTTGTTATTAATTAGGAAGTCCTCCCAGAAAAGTGGTGACCACAGCTCAACCATTTAGTCTCAGCAACATTTACCCTTGAACAAAAAGCAAAAGCTGAAACATACGTGTTCAACTTTGTGACAATTTATCAAACTGTACACTTACGATTTGTGATAAATATTTTTGTATGTAGGAAACGCTTCAATAAAAAGTCTAAAAAGCAGAGGTCCATCTGATGGGAGAAATGGAACTTTAAAAGGTCTCTAGTTCTCTCAGCTCTGAGCATTGTTCTGAGGCAGAGGTAAGGCAGCAACAGTGCTGGAACCAGGTTAAATACTACGATGGCATTTGATTCCCTTGTATAAGCCATGATAAAATTAACGGAAATCTTTAGACATGGCACATCTAGGTGGATGTACACACATAAAATTAGGGTGACTGGTGAACAAAATGAATTAAAATTAAAAATCCTTTAAACAAGCTCCCATGGTGCATTTAAAAAAAAAATTGTTTGGGGGAATAGATTTATGCATGAACACACTCGTATTCCAAGAATATAAAACATTATTGTCCCTTTTCCATAGAGTTCCCCTACCTAATAACTACTACTGTTACCAATTCCCAAATACATTTTGAATGATTTCCGGAATTGATCAATTACATAAAATAAGCCAGGATCGTGCGATAGATCTCTGAGGCTCAGCACAGTTTTTGTGAAGGCTTCTTCACAGCCGAATTCTCTGCATACTTTAAAAAATGTGTCATTAAAACAGTTTCATTATCTGTGAATGAGAATACTTCTGTTGACTGACTCAAGCTCTCTTTACACGAGCTTATCGATCTTTATTTTAAAAGAAAATGAAAAGGAGTTCTAGCAAACACGCAGAAAAGTCTATGTAGCTGTAGGACCTACTGCCCAACACGTCTGTCTAACTTCTGAAACACAGGTTTCCTGGCCAAAAGTGCAATACCCGAAACTAGTTTTTAAAAATTTTAATATGTAAATGTATTTGGGGGAAAGTGAAAATCCTACTTATGTAATCGCTATAAAAGACGATTGAGGTAATATTCTTCCAGATTCGTTTTTTCCTCTGAGGTTCTTTTTCTCTCTTGCGTCTCTCCCAGCATAATGGATAAGAGCTTGGGCTTTCTCAATTCAAAGACTCAAGTCCAGGGCAGGTGCTGTCACATTCTACAGTAGTGTTTCTGGGCAACATTCATCTCCTCATTCAATCTCTCGAGATCCCTCCTTACAAAGGCTCTCCTTATTCATAAAATGAGGATAACAATAGTTGTCACACAGGACAGGGTTATGGAGAGGATCGAAAGAAAATATGCGAGAGCGCTCTCTTTGTGAAGACTGTGTATCCCGGACAGCTGTCCTAACTTGGGCTTCAATAATAAATACTCTCCTCCTTTCTTCTAGAAATTCTAAAAGGTCTGCTCATTTTGTGTCACCTCTAGAGCAAATATTCTGCACTGGTCAGAATGAATGAAAATAAAATAATTAGAAAGAGACAGCAAGGAGTAAAATATTTTTAAGTCAACTGCATCCAGGTGTGACACACTTAACCAAACCAGTTGAAAAGTAGATCAACTTAGGGGCGCCTGGGTGGTGCATCGTTAAGCGTCTGCCTTTGGGTCAGGGTGTGATCCCAGCATTCTGGGATTGAGCCCCACATCAGGTTCCTCTGCTGGGAGCCTGCTTCTTCCTCTCCCACTCCCCCTGCTTGTGTTCCCTCTCTCGCTGGCTGTCTCTCTCAAATAAATAAATAAACTCTTAAAAAAAAAAAAAACAAGAAAAGTAGATCAACTTAAAACAGACTCTTTAAAAAAGTTGAAGGAAAAATATGCGTATTTTAAAAAGAAAATCTAGAGAAACGGGTTTACTGATCTTGACTTTCTAGTCTGGAGAATCACTTTCTTTTATAAATTATAGGTAAAATGTTTTAGTGGATGCTCAGAGTCTCATGGCAAAAATCTCAGATGGCTTTGTATAGACACCATTGTGGGGCCGTCCTCCTCCCAAGTATGTAAAGAAAAGTGTAATTATCAAGCGAGAGAAAAAGAAAGAACCTCACAACTGGAGATAATTTTCATCTTTGAGAAGTAGCTTTTGGCTCAACTTCTATGGATTATTTTTTTAAACCAACATCATGTAGTTTAATAAAATCAATTAAAAAAAAAGAAAAAATGCATATTGCCCACAGGACCTGGCAAACGTAAGAGACAATAAATACTAGCTCTTATATTTAAACAAAATATGCATTTTGGGATTAACCCATCCCTCATGTGTGTGTACACATTCTGCCAGGTTTTGGTATCAAATGTATGTTGGCTTTGTAAAAATGAATTAGGAAACTTCTTTCTCTGAATCGAAACTGTTTAAATGATTCATTAAAGTTTAAAATAACATCCATGAAACTCTTTGGGCCTACCAGTTTTATGCATGTGGGAACTATTCCTGGCTATCTCCTCAGTCTTATTATTAGCGCATTTTCATTTTAAACAAAACACCAAATATTCATTACTACCCTTCTAAAAACTTAGAAATACTTCAGTGCACTAGCTCAAGTGATAGATCAAATCCCCACAGAGTTCTGCAATTATCTCTTAACAGAAATATAAACAAACTAGCCAAGTACTAGCAAAACTAATGAGTATAGAAATGAACAGCTAATAAGACAAATTATCCACTGACACTCTAAACAATGTTATTAAATCAGAATTGGGATCCAAATATCTTTAGTGAATAGGGTAGGCTATTTTGAACAGTACCCCAGGTGCCTTTGTAACTCTGCCCTAGGAATCTATTACGAGACTCTAAAATAGTTATTCTAGCTATCCAGTAATAATATTCTACAATAGGAAATGAAGAGTATTTCCATCACAGCATAATTTGTGGGAATCAAAGCGTATGTGGAAAAGACACTGGCAACTATAAAGGGCTCTATGAAATGTTAGGAAATATTTTTACACTTCACTCATGACTGAGCAGGCCATGTATTCTCAGCATGGAGGTTAACTTGCAAAACAGCATCTGGGCACGAAATGGAAATATATGCTTCTATCAGTCCCCTCACTTCCCAAAGGCTCTCTTTCTTCAATATCTTAGGTTTTTTATGGATTGTGTATTTTTTATAAACATCATGATGTAGATAAATATTATGTTATAGCCAGTGGCTTTAGTATAAAAGGGATTCAAATCTCTGGAAATTAACATAGTTTGCAAAGTACTTTCTTAATCGGATTTAAAAATTTACCACAGTGCTGTATAGAGTGATGTCCTCCAGTCTCCTCAATAAAATGATGAATAAAACTGAAATAACATGGATTTCCTAACGTGGTGGTGGAGGTGAAGCAGCCACTCTGTTAAGCACTTCATACGGCTTATCCCAGTCAATCCCCCCAGCACTGTGCTCTCTTACTGACATTGGTCAACCAGATAGGAAGAGGCAGAGCTGAAACGCTAACCCAGGCAATCTGACTCCCAACTCCACAAGATTAAGCACTAGGATAGACTATAAGAGTACCGGATCCTATAGATAAATTATGGTCATGATAAAAGTTTCATCTCAGTTATAAAGCTTGAAGATACATACATAATGAAGTTGTTTTATTTCTGTTGGCCACAGCAGAGAGGAGTGTTTCAGAAGAAGCCTAGCTTCTCTCTTGCACAGTACCATGAAACATAGAAAGGTCTAAATAAAATGGTCTTTTCTACAGAATTCCCCCAGATTATGTTTAAAATTCCACTGTAAATCCCTATGGAGTTGACTTGGCTAAATCTAATCCCAGTTTAGGTCTTTCATGACTATTGGCCGCCTTTAGTCTTTGCCCAGATTTTTCTTTTTTCAGCCAGGATAAATTACAACTTGGCCATGCATCTCAAAAAGTACAACAGACACTGAAAACAATTTTGGTTTTCTTATTAGAGTGCTCATTTTAAAAGTTTAATACATTGCTGGGTTAAGAGGGTGTGTGTGTATGGGTGTCCCCAAGTGTGAACAGAATCAGTTATGAGATTTAATTAAAAAAAAAAAAGGTAGATATTGGGAGTATATTTTATAGTATATAGTAAATTTTAACCAGGTTTAAATGTTTAGTTACAAATCAACACCACTACCAGATTGATGTTTTAAACAGGCGGATTCTATATATAACTCAAAAAATTTAAGTGAAATCATAATTAAAGAGGGAATTCCTACTTCTACAAGATGGACTTTGACAAGAATCTTATATAAATATGTAAGAATCATAGAATAAAATGAGGCAGACATTCCTGAATATAGACAGTTAAGCTACAACAAAGCCTTTTCCAGAATGGAACAGTTACACTAGCCAATCACAGGCAATGACAGAAATTAGAGTCACTCCAAAAAAAACCTGAACAACTCCAGGTCAAACTATGTTGAAACAAACTTAATATGTTATAATGTTAAAGGAGAGTGCTTCCCCACAGAATTAATCTGCCGGATTTTCAAAATCCTGAATGACGAGCTTATTGGCTTATCCTAGAGCCAAGCCAGCAAAGAGAAAACTAAGAAAACATTTAAAAAAAAAAAAGTGCTGAATGAATTTGTCTAACTGGTATTCAAAATATAAAACCTGACTTCATTACCTAATTTATCCCAAACAATTGAGTAATACAGAGTACACAGTGGTACACAACAAACTTTAACACCTTTTCTTTAATTCAGATCATTAATAACAGTAACCGTCACATTTATTGACCACTTCCTTTGTGCTAGGCTCTTGTCAAATACTTTACACAAACAATGAATGCTCGTAACTTTGGCAAGCAATTCTTTCATTTTTGGTGGAGGAAATCAAAGCTCAGAGCAATTTTAAAACTTGTCTGAGGTCACACATCTAGTAAGTGGTGGCTGCTGGTTCCCGAGCTGATACTCTTTAATGCCACGTGTCACAGACTCTTAATTGACAAGAAATATCAATTCCCAGAATTCAATATTATGCTGAGGTTGTAGGGATCTGAACGCACACAAATCAACCACTTTTTAACAAACCATTTCCCAGGTAAATCTTCAATACCCAGTTATTTCTGAATGTGCCCACATGTTGGGGCATGGAAAGGGGGAGGAGCTACCACTTCCTTGAGCTTCCCTGTAGTTACTCTCCTAAAGGTAAAAGGAAGTTTTTCCTAAATCCTGTTTTTGTTTTCCCCATACCAGGAAATAAAGTGGAATGACAGAGGTGCACAGTCATACGAAACCATAAATCATAATAAATCTTTAAATTGTCACCTAAAATATCACCTTTTAGGAGAGGAAAACTCTCCTTCCCTCAGTCCAGTCTCTACAATTCCAGGATGACTTCCCTGATCCCGCCTCACATGTGCAGTACTCTTTCTCTCAATGTCTCATTAGGTGGGAACAGATGAAACAGGTAAGCTCACAAATGTATGACCAGTCATTACACTGTAATTCTTTCCAAAAAAAGAACTGCCCTAATACTGAGAATTTTGGCTACTGTGTCAAAAAAAAGAAAAAAAAGAAAGAAAAGAAAAAGAAAAGAAAAAAGAAAAAAGAAAAAAACTCTGCCTATATACTAACTTATTTAATATTAGACATATCAGATTTATGAACATTATTTGAGGACATCACTTTGTTAAATCCACACTCTAAAAAACCTGTAATAATCAGTTTTCTTTTTACTTTAGTAAACCAAAGGACATTATCTTTTCACCAATATTCTTGAAAAAGTGTTGAAGGTGACTCTGGCTTGGGAGGGGGGGGGAGGCCAGTAATACTATCTGTTCATATAATGACTTATCTTTCCTTTATGTGTGTTATAAGTAAAACAGAAAGGAGGCAAAAATTTTCAAGATCATGTAGCTAAACTGAGCTACATTAAAGAGGTACTAATTTTCTTACTCACCCAGGAGGTAACTTTAAGAGACTGAGTACTTTCTGGGAGAACAGAGATGGCCAGTTCCATCCCTGACAAAAAACTGACCAACACGAACTTCATTTAAAAAAAAAAATAGTATTCTTCTGAAAAATATACAGAGTGGATAAATACAATGTAGTATACCCAGGCGATGGAATATTATTCAGCAATAAAAAGAATGAAGTACGGATACATGCTACAATATGGATCAGCCTTGAAAACATTACGTTTAAGTAAAAGAAGTCAGCCTCTCAGAAGAGACCACATACTGCATGACCCAATGTATACAAAATGTCCCCGAACAGGCAAACCCACAGAGACAAGAAGTAGATTAGTGGTTGCCAAGGTGTGGGAATTGGGGAGAATAGGGCATGACTGCTAAGGGGTACAGGTTTCTTTTTGGGATAACAAAAATGTTCCAATACTGATTATGGTGACAGATGCACAACTCTGTTTATATACTAAAATCACAGAATTGCAGTCTAAATAGTTGAATTATATGGTATGTAAATTATATCTCAATAAAGCTGGGTTTTTTTTTTTAAGGTATACACAGGTATATCAGGGCACAAAGACTATAAATTTGTAATTACATTAACAAATTAACTAGAATGTATAACATTTTCTTTTTTGCTAAAATCATAAATGCAAAGAATAATTCTTCCACATTTAAAACCACTCTTTTACCACTTGCATGCATTGGTGGCTGGCATTATTCACATACAGTCATTGAAGACACAAGCTGGGTGGCAGTTCCCACTTTTATCACTTATAAGCCAGTTGCTCTCCTTCTCTAAGCCTCACCTGACTCTTCTGTAAAGTAGGAATTAAAGTACCTACTTCCTAAGATTGTTTCAAGAATTAATAGGGTAATCCTTGTAAAGTGCATAGCACCGTGCATAGAACAAAATGCTCAGTAAACACTAGTAACTAAAATTTATCACTGAATGTTTCTCATGGACCTCCTCTAGTCTATGTCCTACGTTATGCAACAATCTCATCCATATTCATTTTTTCTCTTTTACCTCTGAACTTTTAATTAGCCTCCCACTCCTCAAAGGGCACCCTGCTTTTGCTGCCTCAACACCTCAGAACCTTGGTGTCATTGGTCTCAGATACTACTTTGTCGTCCGTAATCCTGTGGGCTGTGGTCTTCTGGACAGTCTGCAAAGAGTTGCTGCTGTCCAGGGGATCACCAAGACTGAAGTCCTCCCTATCTTCCAGCAGGTGACAGGTGGAGATCTCAGCCTCCAACCTGACCGAATATTAAGCAGGGCCTTGTGGTCCTGGGTCTGGTGCTGCCTCTCTGCCCAGGTCTGGGACAGCTCTGACTCCAGGTGTAGCAGGACCCCACTGAGCTGCTCCATCTGCATCATGTAATGGGCCTCCACCTCCCTCAGGCTGTTCTCCAAGCCGGCCTTCAGGTTTCTCACTGAGTCCAGGCTGATCTCCAAGGATTGGGCTATACACCTCAGCTCCGTGAGGGTCATCTCAGCTGCTCCTATCTCAGTGGTGAGGTGACCACTGTGGTGCTCTCCTCAATCTGCTGGGATCAATACTTGTTCAGCTCCTCTCAGTTCTTCTGAGCCGGCTTATTCATACTGGGCCTGGATGTCTGCCATGATCTTGCCAAGGTCCAGAGCTGGCAATTTGGTTCTGTAGACCCATTACTTCTTCCTCATCGTTCTTCTTCATGCAGAGCAGCTCCCCGAGAAACTCGATCTCTGTCTCCAGCTGCAGCCGAGTGACAATGGTGTCATCAGGGACCTTGTGGAGCCCACGGATAGCACTCTCCACAGATTGGTGCATAGCCAGCTCCATCTCACACTTGACTCTGAAGTTATCAGCAGCAAGGTGGGCATTTTCAATCTGCAGAACAATGTGGGCATTGTCCATAGATTTCGCAAAGATCTGAGCCCTCAGCTCCTAGATGGTCTTGAAGTTAATGCCCACAGTCTCTGATCTGGGATCCTTTCTTCTCCAGATATTCCTGGATTTTGATCTCCAGTCTCTGATTATCAGCCTTCAGGTTCCTCACCCTCTCCAGGTAGGAGGCCAGGTGGTCATTCAGGTCTTGCATGGTTTCCTTCTCACCCTGGATCCCCCTATGCCTGCCAGGCCCCCAGCCAACCTGGTGGCCAGGCCTCTGGACCCCCAGCTACCCTGCTGGCTGGTGGAATGGGACACAGAGATCCAGGAGCCTGAGCCCCCAGGCGTCTGCATAGATGCTGGCGGCTGCACTGCTCACCGGTGGGACCCAGTGGTTGGGCAATTACACAGAGCTCAGGGAACCAACAGCTGGAGGAAAAAGTGGAGTGGGTGGTAAAGTTCATGCTGTTCAGAAAGGAAGACAAGAGGCCAGGACTCAGGCTCAGGCCACTCATCTATTTTCATTTCTTTCTGGTCTTAGAATTGTGGTGATATGGCCACACTGCCCATGCACTAAGTGAGAAAGTGGACAAATAGGTCCCAGAAAAAAATATACTGTAGTCGAGAGAGTTTGGGGCAAAAGTCTTCTGATGTGATAAGGGCCTTAACTGAGCACATCCATATCCCACATCATTTTACCGACAGGATTAAGAGGAGGAAGAAAATCTGGAAGACTCAACCAATAAAGGTATTATGAATGATGTTAAATGCCTTGGAAGATATTAAGTGGAAGGGGAAAAGTAATCCCTTTCTTCAAGTAGTTAGCATTTATCTGGGAAAATCATTAACGTATATATGGAAAATTTAACCTGGCAAATGTGTGACAGTGACAATAAGTGATGTAGAAGTAACAGGGTAAACTTTGTTAATTCCTGAAGTAATGATTTTAGGATAAATTCCTGGAATTAGTAGGTTTTGTCCTAAGATCTTGAAAGAGATTAGAACTTAAATAGGCAACAGGTATGAATATGGGAGATCAAGCAGGAAGGCACTTGGGGAAATTATACAATAGGCTGGCAAAATTAATGGAGTACAAGAAAGATGGGGCGCCTGGGTGGCATAGCGGTTAAGCGTCTGCCTTCAGCTCAGGGCGTGATCCCGGCGTTCTGGGATTGAGCCCCACATCAGGCTCCTCCGCTATGAGCCTGCTTCTTCCTCTCCCACTCCCCCTGCTTGTGTTCCCTCTCTCGCTGGCTGTCTCTATCTCTGTCGAATAAATAAATAAAATCTTAAAAAAAAAAAAAAAAAAGAAAGAAAGAAAGAAAAGTGCATGGAACAGTCACACTATGAAAAGCTTCTAACCATAAGTTAAGGTGGTTAGATTGACTATATAGTTAAGAGACACCCATCAAAGGTTTTGGTACAGTCTACTGTCCCAGAACACTTCTGCTCCTTCATTCTGTCAGATAAACTGAGCCTTCCTGCAAAACGCAGTTCTAATGTAACTTCCACAGTGAAGCTTTCCCAAAGTTAGAATGTAGTGATTCTCAAACACTGCATGAGAATTACTGGGTATCTTGTTAAAAAGACGGCAAGGCACTGTTTAGCCTTTAGCCTCTAGGAATAACAGAGCAAACCAATTTATACCCTAAGGAATGTCATAAGACCACCTTCTTATACTGTGATAGGATTCTATAAAAATATTTGTTTCACTTTCCCATGCTTGTCACCAAGCTTCTCCCTAGTGAGCTAAGTCTGTTAAGCATAAATAACTATGATTTGCTAGGTTCTACTTTTAGAACCAACAACTGAAAAAACATATAATGTAATGATAGGTCAAAATTACAAAATGCATTAAACTACCAGCTGTTTTTCATTAAATTAACTTCTGGACTATATGAGCATATCGTCAAGTTTCCTTCTCTTTAGAAACTCATATCCACAGCCTTCAGATTTCTTCTTATTCTCATTCATTCCCCAGGCAACTACACCTGTTTAATAAGGTCAAACCAAGGCACCTTCAAATAAAAGTACATACTGCAACTCAATACTGATAGTATTGTTCTCCCACAGAAATGCTTCATTCTCAGCTACAAATACTCCCAGTTCTGAAGAGACATTGAGAGCAAACTTTTAAAAGCAGCTTGTCAGCACCAATAATATTGGTGTTTCCTTTCCAACACTACCATCCCCCCATACCCATCTTTGCCCAAAGGAGTTCTTCCAAGCAATTTTGAAAAGAGTACAAATCAATACAAGGGAAAATGACCGAGGTGGTGGCAACGAGACATTAATGGTGTCAGTTTCTTTAGATGACATTTATAACCACAGACCATAACTCAGAACAGGAAATGTATTCTAATCTGATGCCTTCAAACAGTGATTTTGTAAAGAACCAACTGAACCAATACAGGATCATAAAACAGAATTATTTTTTACAAGATTTATTTATTTATTGAGAGAGTCAGAGCGAAAGAGGAAGAGAGAGGGAGCGCACGAGAGTGAAAGGAGGGGGAGAGGGAGAGAGAGAATCCTCAAGCAAACTTCCCACTAAGCACAGAGCCTGACATGGGGCTAGATCCCAAGACCCTGAGATCATGACCTGAGTCAAAATTAAGAGTTGTGGACTCTGGGAAACAAACTGAAGGCTTCAGAGGGGAGGGGAGTGGGGGATTGGGATAGGCCGGTGATGGGTATTAAGGAGGGCACATATTGCATGGAGCAGTGGGTGTTATACGCAAGTAATGAATCATGGAACATTGCATCAAAAACTGGGGATGTACTGTATGGTGACTAATGTAACAAAATAAAAATTATAAAATAAATAAATAAATAAATATAAAAAAAATAATTTCACTTAAAAAAAAATTAAGAGTTGGTTGCTAAACCAACTGAGCCACCCAGGCACCCCCAACAGAATTATTTTAAAAGACACAAATACTTTTAAATTTGAAAAGTTAAAATCCCAACAGAGTTTTATGTAACTTAAGAAGCTAATTCTAAAATTCATCCAAAACGCTATACCAATTTTTTTTTTAATGCAGGGGAAGGAATATCTTATCAGATGTCAAATCTATAAATTGATACTAATGCAATGTGATATTGGCATAATAAAAACCAGTTAAATGGAATAAAATACACTAGCAAGTTCAAAACTAAAGTGGTAATTTAGTATATAACAGAGATGTCAGTCTTAGTGTGGAAATCATAATATATTCAACAAATCATGAAGGGCCAACATCCCCATTGGTGGGAGAAGGCAGTTGTCAGATCCCTATACCTCACATTTTATAAAAATACATTCCATTACGTACTGAGGAGTTAAACACATAAACTAGAAGAAAATATAAAAAGAGTATTTAATTATATTAGGGTGAGGAAAGCTTTTCTAAGCAGAAACAAACAAACAAACAAAGGATATACTGGTTGATTTTATGACATATATAAGTGAAATGCTATAGGGCACAAGATATTATATTGTTAAAAGATGATACCAGGTAGGAAAAACATATCTGCACTGTGTGTCACAAAGAAAGCTAACCATTAACTGTACAATGAATGAGTTAGAAAACAATGCATTATCTGTAATATATAAAGAACAACTGGGCAAAAGAAAATTAATAAGTAATTCAAAGGAAATTCAAATGAACAGTAAATAAACTTAAAGAACAACCCAGCAATCTCACTACTAGTAATCAAGGAAATGCAAATTAAAAGAGTAAAATGTGATTTTCACCCAAAAGACCGACCAAAAGGAAAAAAAAAAAGGCTTTCTGTTAGTGACAGTTTGGGAAATAGACTGTTAGTGGTAGTAGAAACAGATACAGACTTTTTGAAGAATGATTTGGTAGTATTTATGCTTTTAGTAAACTCAGTAAACTTACTCTTAGAAATGTTATAGAAATAATCATACAAGTGTACAAAGATACACGCACATGCATAGTAACAAAATGAGAGTGCTCAGGCATGGTTCTAAAAGCTTTATATACATCAACTCATTTAATTCTCACAACAACCCTACAATATAGGGTCTGGTAATATCATCCCCATTTTGCAGATAAGGAAACCAAAGCAGAGAGTGCGTAAGTCATCTGTCCAAAGTCAGGGAGGTAATAAGCAGTGGAGCGAGGATTCAAACCCAGGTGTTCTGACTCTAGTATCTGAGCTCTTAATGAGGATGTTCATTGCAATATTGTTTATAATAGCAAAACGCTGGTAAAAACCAACTGTCCATGATCAAAGATCGGTAAAATAAATAATGATCCATCCGTCATGTAGATAAAATAAATGATGGAGAGCCAGCATACATACACACATATTTACATTAAGTAAAAACAAACAAGTCACAAAAAAGGTTTAGCATACTTTCATTTGTATCTTAAAAACAACCTCTTTATGTAGGTTTGTATGTACATATATTGCTCTCTTGTTTAGACCTTTGGCTAACAATTCACATCAAATAGGTAATAATAGTGTCTTCTGGGGAGAAATGGATTAGGCAGGAAGGGTAAAGAACCATTTTATATATTTTTATATTAGGTGTCTTCTTTTGTCATCGGCACGTTATTACTTTTAAAATCAAAAACAAATCTAATGAGGCAGCTGGGTGGCTCAGCCAGTTAAGCATCTGCCTTCAGCTCAGGTCATGATCCTGGGTTTCTGGGATGGAGTCCCACTCACATCAGGCTCCCTGCTCAGTGGGGAGTCTGCTTCTCCCTCTGCCCCTCCCCCCCACCTCATTCTCTCTCTGTCTTTTAAAAATAAATAAATAAACCTTAAAAAAAAAAAAACCCCACAAACCTAACAGGCAAACAAGGAAGTAGAACGACAGATTAGATAAAATGCTAATGATAGTAAGACCGTCACTACAGGATCCACCCCCATAGAACCAGTTAGGTTTGCTACGCTCATGGCCATAGACTGGAAAGCTCTAAACCCGCCAGTTTTTGACATTGATTATAATACAGTAATATTGGCATACTTCAATGCAAGAGTATCGTTAGTGAGAGTCAAACTGCTTGGGTTCAAATTGCAACTCCGCTACTGACTAGCTGTAGGATTAAGAAAATCACTTACCCTCTGTCTCATTTTCCTCATCGTAAAATGGGGATAATACTATTTGCCTCATGTTTAATATTCGTAAAGTCCTTATAATAATACCTGAACAAAACTAATATATATGCCAATATATACTCATTTTGATGAAAATAACAAGAAAAAACATGTATGTGCACTCTGATGTTAAGAGCATCATTTCCCTATCCAAAGACATGAATAACCTCTCTGAGATAAATTAAGCACATCACACATATTAAAGATAAGTGCAAAACTAGTTTTAAGGCAATGTAGACACATGCAGAAATACTGCACCATAACGTAAAATGTATTTCTCACGGTCAGGTGAGTGTCAAAGCCACTGCACTAGAGCATACCAGTGAATGGCCTAGAGCCCGGTCCTCTGTGGCCACATAGAGAACAAACCTCACTATATTGAGCCTGGACTCTTTCATCAAGAGGGCTGCGCAGTAAACATACAGTTTGCAAACCTTAACGTACAGAGAAATACCCTGTTTAAAAACAAATTCAAAATACTTTCCTAAAACTTCTTTTCTATTGTCTCTAGATTAAATCCATGTACCTATTAATATTTTTAATTGGGACCAAGCAATCCTCTTCCTCAAACTTTTTTCCTTCCCAGCCAAAGCTCATCTTGATTTAAAGGTACCTCAATGCAAATTCTCATCTTTTGTAGGTTTACTTAGAAAATTTTAATCCTGTCGTCTCAATAGACAATACAAACAGCAAACAAATTATAATGCCCTGCCCAAAGTAAGAATCAATTTTATTATCTGTCATAACTATGTTTCTAGAATAAAAGTTTGATACATTGTAACTGGCCTATTAACGTTAGATATTTGGAATTAGGCTTATTTCAAATAGTATCTAAATCAATTTATCAGGCATATTTTAAGCCTAAAGGTCCTCAAAATATTTTTGCCAGTACACTGAGTCTAACACAGCATTTCTCCCACATCAATCATGTCTTACATTCCCACATAACCTATTTAAAATGAAGTAAATTATAAAGTCCCAAGAACCCCTAGCGTCTCCCCCTTGAAGTGGAGGTGGGGCAGAGGGGCAGGGAGACTAGAATTAATTTAGATCCTTTTCTCAATGTCTCTTGGATCTTCTTCTCATTCTAGAAACAGTAACTGGAACATCATTGAACATCAGTGAAAGCCAATTTAGAAATTCTTCAGTTCAATCCCCCCATTCAACAGACGATGCAATCTAGCTAGACCTGGAGAAGTTAAGTGACTTCGTCAGAATCACGTGCTTTGGACTGAGGCGATGCATGATTATGGTACTGCTAACATCTTTCCATCCACTTGAAAAACTAGCCCAGGATTATAAATACTAATTAACCACATACATTTAAACTGCAAAACTGCAAGCAACTAATACAACCACCAGTCCTGTATTACAAAAAAAAAAAAAATTTACATGTCTTGTTGGTATGTCCTCTAGAACTCTGAAGTACTTTGAAATAATTACTTAAGGTATTTTATTTACTGTTAGGTCTCATTTTACAAAAAAACAAGCTTAACCCTGAAATCATTACTTCCTTGTTCCACATCAAAGCTAAGGATTAAATTCTTTAACAAATTAAACTAGTACTTAATACACAGGATCACAATTACCACCAAATTTTTAATATCTACACTTTTACATCACAAAGTTTCTCCTACTGTCTTTTAAAGTAAATAATTTTCTGTTGCAAATGGAAAAATCATAATAATAAACTAATAAAAATCCAATTGTCTCTGGGTCTCATACCTGTTGTTCATCCTCCATGACGTTACTAGCAAATTCAAATACTAGGTCGTTCTGTTGGACAACAGCAGCCATAATAAAGCATTCCCCTTAGATCCACATGAGAAAAATTCCAAGCAGGTTCAAGTATGAGGCAGCAGAATCCAGTGACCAATTTGGGTAAAAAACCCTCAGCTAAGTCTGTGAAGTTACTGTATACCAGGTTTTCTTTAGGGATGGTGCTTCAAATTTTCTTGGTTCACTGATATTCTACTCAAACCGAGGCAATTTTTCTGAAATTTTTCTTCTCTAGAACTTCTTGGCCTGAAAAACAGAAGCTTAAGTTAGTTATGAAAAAGCAATCATCCCCACTTAGAATATCACAATAAATACCGAGGGCAGTGTCTCCAACGTATTTTTTGGTAATGTTTTTAAACAAAATCAACAATACTGATGAACACAGGCTTTTTTTTTTTTAAGTTAGATATATATTTTCTTCGAAGATTTCATTCCTGCTAAGATAAAATCACTTCTCATTTCTGAAAGTGAAGCTATTCTCCTTTCTTCCCTCGCCCCAGTTAAACTACAGTTAAAGTACCGAATACTTAAAAAAAAAAAAAAATCCACCCAGCAATAACTAGGTTTGTAATTGCAATAAAGGACATATAAACAACTTCCTTCTTGCCAGTAACCCAGCAAACCACACAGGAATTGCTACTCCATGAGTAATTTCATCTGTATATTTTTTGCCTTAGGAGAAACCTTTATTCAGTATCCCTCTTATGCCTAGTATATATTTGAATTTAAATCTAATACATTTAAAGTTTAGTAAGTACTATTTTAAGAGCCTTTAAAAATAAACAAAAATTAAAGTCTATTCTTTCTGTTCTTTAAAAAGGTTTCTGGTAAGTAGAATGTTTTACCATGCTTAAGCCCGTCTTCAGTGGCTTCTTTTTTAATGCACTGAAATGTATCCTTATCTCTAGCACAGGCTTGCAAGCAACAGGAAGGAAACGGCACTTGACCACGTCATGGCAAATTAAAACATGCAAAGAACTGCACTTTACAATAGTAGAAAAACAGAAACGCAACTTAAGAGTGAAAACAATTTCACAGTGGAGGGAGAAATGCTTAAAAAGTGCCTGCCAAAGATGTTTGCCTATTTAAAAAAAAAAAAAGTTACCACTACTAACAAAAGTAGAAGGAAACATTTTTTAATTTATCACAATTTCATGAAATACTGCATCATAGGGTTATGGCGACAAATATGATATGAAAAGACAAAGATTATAAAAATAATCACATTAAATAACATCTAATTCTTGGAAACAGCATTTACAGTTTTAGTTTTAAAGAGACAAGTTAGGGAATGATGCTGAGCTGGTCAATCAGTTTCCCTGAAAACTTAAACGTGCATGTGCCAGCCGAATCAAATATTCAATTTCCTAATTTCAGGAAAGCTGGTTCCTTATATACTCTGGACTCCAGGGGTCATCACGGATAACTGTAATTTTCCTAACTGGGAATCAAAATAAAATAAGGGTTAAGAATCCAATTCAAGAGATATTTCTACTCACTATACTGAATTCGAACCCATCAGTCTCCCACACCTATTCTACCCTGCCTCTTTCAATAATGAGCTCAACTCCAACAGTAGAAAAGCATTTTTATTTTTAGCGCATTCAGGTAGTTTTTGAGCAATGCACCATAACTGGAGGGGAAAACAATGCTTCAACCTAAACTGATCACGGACAGACATATAAACATAAAACATACATTTGGCTTTGGACAAACGTTACTTATAATCTTTTCCCTTAAATTATTACCCAATCTAATTCTTCCGCACTGGGCTTGCCTTCTTAAGGTCCTTTTTTTTTTTTTTTTTTTAAGATTTTATTTATTTGAGAGAGAGAGAGAACACAAGCAGGGAGGAGGGGCAGAGGGAGAGGGAGAAGCAGAACCTCACCACCCCCCCAACCCCGGGGCTGAGCAGGGAGCCCGGGTACTCTGGGATTATAACCCGAGCCCAAGGCAGGCTGCTTAACCGACTGAGCCATCTAGGCGCCCCCTTCTTACAGTCCTTCACACAAACTGTATTCATTCTTGCCTGCCTTCTTAAATTCTTATTCCCCGTTCCTAGAATACCTCTCCCACCTCAGCATCCATTCACATCTTTCCCAGTCAATACTCAAGCCCCATTTCTTTCATAAACCTCCCAAATTCTTACACCTCCACCTATCGGGATCACTCCATTTAGAAATACAGCACTTATTGGGGCGCCTGGGTGGCACAGCAGTTAAGCGTCTGCCTTCGGCTCGGGGCGTGATCCCGGCGTAATGGGATCGAGCCCCACATCAGGCTCCTCCGCTATGAGCCTGCTTATTCCTCTCCCACTCCCCCTGCTTGTGTTCCCTCTCTCGCTGGCTGTCTCTATCTCTGTCGAAAAAATAAATAAAATCTTAAAAAAAAAAAAAAGAAATACAGCACTTACTGTCCACTAAGTTAGCCCTAACTGTACACTGTCTCACATTTGAAAATTATGTCTCCCTAATTCAACTGAATAACTGTTTGAGTGCCTATTATTTCGAAAGCAATATGCTAGCGAGCAGGATAGAGCAAAACCTCTCTGGGTAAGTAACCATTGTCTAAAATTCCTTCTGTACCTACCAAATCTGTGTGCCCACAGTAATAGTAAAAAGGATTATACTGGGGCACCAGGGGGTTAAGATGGTTAAGCATCTACCTTTGGCTTGGGTCATGATCTTGGGGTCCTGGGATTGAGCCCACATTTGGCTCCCTGCTCACTGGGGAGTGTGCTTCTCCCTCTCCCTTTGCCCCTCCCCCTGCTCGTGCTCTCTCTCAAATAAATACAATCTTAAAAAGAAAAGTATAGACAGAATCAAGGGATGTTTCCTGGTAACAAAAGTTCTTCTGTAAAAGGTTAGATTCCAAAAGGCCCATTCCAAACCCATTTATTTGTTAAATACAAAGTGACACTCCACCAGTAACCAATGTGAACACATCTATGTAAAGTTTCACTTTCTTTTTCACAGCAATCATGTACCTTTTTTTTTAGCATTTCCACACTATTATGCGTTAATACAAAATCTCAAAAATAAGTACAAGCAATCAACATACCCATACCTTCCAATATACACTAACACCAAGAGTAATAAAACCAAAACTGAAATGACTGTCCATGATCCCTAAGCCACTTGTTAAGATAGAGACACCCTCACTCTGGTGGGTAGCTTCTGTTCATTTCTACACAGAAGTTCATAAACTGAAAATGTGTAAGAAAAGCTTTGAAATTATTTTATTGGCCTAATCAGGCCTCTGACCCTGTTGTCTTCTTTCTTTCCCACTCCTTCTCTCAGTAGTTACACAGCCTACGGCACCAAGATGGGTCTTGGGGAGACAGTTTCTGATTCTCCCATACATATTAGAGATACTTAAAAAACAAAGCCCCACTGCATCACAATCTTTTCAGTAATAGATGAGACTGAACATCTAGGTCAATGCTTCAGTTTTTCATGAATAAACTGAGTCCCTGTGCCCGAGGTCTCACCATTGGAAGGCATAACACAACTGCAATGAGATCCCTCACCTCCTAAATCAGGATTCTGTCCAGGGCAACAGTACACAGCCTTGCCTCTAAATCTACCCAAATCCTTTGTGCTCTAATAGTTTGAAACACAGATTTCTAAGTAAATACATATATGCATCAAATTGGGGGGGGGGGAATTCCATCCCGAGTTCAGCTCCTGATCTCCAAATCCACTCCCTAAACTGTTAGAGAAGTCCACATCAGTGCCCCTGAAAGTGTCTAAAACATGTCCCAAATGAACTTAGCATTTTATTCCTCAAAGTTGCTCTAGTATGAAAAAGACATGGGTACTCAGAATGAAGAGAAAAAAAATTTTTTTTTGCTTTACCCTAACAAATTAGAAGGTCTTCAGTTAACTGTATGTATTATAACCATTAACTATACATATGATATTCAGGAACACTCTGCTTCATTAGTAATTCTCAAACCTATTTCATTTTCAAAGTGTGACTTATTCTTTATAAAATAACAAGAAAAAATATGTGACATTACATTTCACTTGGAAATTATATTTCAGTTGGACTGTTTGTCCAACATACGCATAAACAGTTAACTTATTTGCTCAACTTCGAGCGGTCGTCTAGTTGAGCATCCACGAAAGAGTAAACTCCCCAAGTTGGCTCTCATGTCTTTCAACTGTGTCAGGATCATATTCTTCTCCTTCCAGGAGATATACCACAGGAGGGTCTCAACAATAAGGTTCCTAATCTTTTATCACCAAAATAAGCTGCAGATTTAAGGTCAAATTATAAAGCAAGCAAAAACAGTTAGAAGAGCACAAGCTCTGGAGTCAGACCACCTGGATCTGAATCTTCTGCACTGTGACCTTGGACAAGTTAGTGTCCGACTCCCCTTTCTGTAAAATAGGTACAATATATTACACCAACGTCTAGAGTTGCTGTGAAGATGGGGTGCAAATTCCATGTACAGAATGCCTGGCACATAACTTCTGTTCCATAAACATAACTTCATCACAGTCTCAGTACAATGCGGGAGACAGGTAACAGGTGCGAGCCACGTACCTCATTACTCCCTAAGTCTCATCTCCATACTCCTTGGGAGTCTCCTTGACCACAGCTACTTGCTAGACTCCAACAAAGAATACTATATAGCCCATTATCAACAAAAGTATAATTCTATTCCAGTGCCTGAAAACTTGGCACCTACTTGATAAATCCAGCTGCTTCTAGGCTAAGACCTCACCCTGTCTGGCATGTTTCCCTTAACACAGAGTTCCATTATGCCCCTGTTCCAAACAAAATGAATTTACTGATTGTAAACACAAAATCCTCAGCCGCACTGATGGCTACTACAACCAACTCAAACAATTTATTTTTGTTTAGTTTATTATAAAATATTTCGGTTATATAAACATGACGATCAAAATCAGTTTTTAGTACTTCTCACATCTGCTTTCTTCATCCCTGATTAAATGCAAATTTAAGTTTCCTTCAAAAGGTCTTTATACACAAGGGTCTAAAAACCTATTAATTCATAATGATATTTAAAAACAAATCACTGCTACCCTTTGGAAGTTACCAGGCCATCAACTCATTACACTCAAAATGAAAATTAGTAAATAAAAGGTATGACAAAAATGTTTTAGATTAAGCAATTCTAGCCCAAAGGAGGTAAAATACACAGCTTAGGGCAATGGGATGCTTGAAAGATTACCTTTAATAAAGTACAGACAGTGCTTATGTCTATGTATATACGCACGTTTATAAAGTTGAAAGTATCTAAAGAACTGGAATTCTGTAGTAACTCCAGATGCCAAATACAGGTATCTGGACAGGAAGTATTTTTATATGAAGTGGTAACCTAATAAAAGGCCCTTTTCAACATACAGACATACCCATCACGAGAAAAGCAAGCATATTTGGAAAAACCATTATCTTAGAAGAAATACAACAGAAATGAAAGGAAATCAAATAAGTAAGAGAAAAGAAGAGAAGTCATGCAGATTAAAATGAGAAGCAAGCAATAAACTCATAAACTGTAATGACTAAGATTCTTATGTGATATACCATAGTCAGGCTTTTTCATTTGTTTTGTAATATGATAGAATGCTTTACACATTAGCTTCCAGAAGAAATGAAAATAATAAATCAGTAGTACCAAGATAAATTCTATACAATAGTCCCAGGGCCTGCCCATTCTCAATCTAAAAAGTGTGGAGTCAATAGCTAAATCATGGAAGGAGCCAAGATGCCCTTCAACAGATGACTGGATTAAGAAGCTGTGGTCCATATATACAATGGAATATTACTCAGCTATCAGAAAGAACGAATTCTCAACATTTGCTGCAACATGGACGGCACTGGAGGAGATAATGCTAAGTGAAATAAGTCAAGCAGAGAAAGACAACTATCATATGATTTCTCTCATCTATGGAACATAAGAACTAGGATGATCAGTAGGAGAAGAAAGGGATAAAGAAAGGGGGGGTAATCAGAAGGGGGAATGAAACATGAGAGACTATGGACTATGAGAAACAAACTGAGGGCCTCAGAGGGGAGGGGGGTGGGGGAATGGGATAGACCGGTGATGGGTAGTAAGGAGGGCACGTATTGCATGGTGCACTGGGTGTTATACGCAACTAAAGAATCATCGAACTTTATATCGGAAACCGGGGATGTACTGTATGGTGACTAACATAATATAATAAAAAATCATTAAAAAAAATAAAAATAAAAATAAATAAAAAGTGTGGAGTCGCACAATTTTAAAGCTGAAAATAATCTAAGGATTACCTAAAACAACACAGTCATTGAAGAACGAAAGAATTTGGGCCTAGCACAATCTGACTTGCCCAAGGTCACAAAGACAGGAAAGAAAGCAAAAGAGCCAAAGAGGCCCACATTCCCAGCCCCACTCTCTACTCATGCCCCTATATCTACATTAATAGAATGTCATCAGTATTATTCTTTAGCAGAGGAAAAGAAGAAATCTTTTACAGAAGGATCTGCAGCAAAGATCTCTACACCATTCCATAAAACCTTCTGATTTGTGGTAAATCACTTTTAATCATATTTTTACCTGGAACAACTTTTAAGTAGAGGAGTTTGTAGGTTTTTCAGTTATTGTTTTAAATCTTAAAGTTTTAGTATTGTTATTCTTTCCCAAGCTCTATCACATCATACCATTTACTTTATCTTCACTCAGCCAAGAAAGTGAAAACATTAATAAGCCTTTTATAAAAAGCTACCACAACTTAATAATTCATGAAAATACTTTAAAATAAATTTTAACTGATATTCTTGCTAGTTCTTGGAATTCAGTATTTCTATCACTTATATTTTTAAAAATGTAAATATGGAAAAAATGATTTAAAAAACACACCAAAATGTAGTTACAGTTAATTAACCAGATTTGAACTTTCCCAAATAAGGGTAGTTGGTCTCTCAGTTCCTACTGAAAAGAAAGAAAGAAAAAAAGGGGCATCATTTGTAAAATAAATCTCACTCTATAGGCCTAACTCATGTACTCGATACACAACACAGAAGTTACAAAAATACAAGTTAATGTCACAAGAGGAATAAATCATTCCCCACTGTATTCAGGGTTCTCATACTTTAGTTTAAAAAAAAAAAGTATTTCAAAAAAAAAAAAAGAAAGAAAGAAAGAGAAAATATCCTTACCTTTTATTTTAAATAGTCAAGGAATTTTAGAAAACTTAGAAGTTTAAAAATCTGTCTTTGAAATCCATACAAGTACCACATATATATATTTACCACCAATATCTTCTAAACAGCTATTCTGGCTAAAGCACCTTTCATTGCAATTCGGGGTGGGGGGGCAAGGGCAACTGAAGTACCTAGAACTTTTTCAAAAATATAATTTTATTGTTGCGTGAAGGATACCTGGTGTTTTTGGTATCGAAAGCCTCGGTCAGGCTTCTAGCAACATATGCAAAGCTGCAGCAGGCCTTGGAAACATGAATAAGCTCACCTCACCTCAACCACGTTAATGTAAAAACACACACACAGACACACACACAGTCAATATGATCAAGACAAGCAGGCTGACTTCTCTATGCTTGCGTCTTTTTGCTGACACCCAGATGTTCAGTTCCAGGACTCAGAGGGCAGGCTGCAATTACTCACTGCCTAGACCTGAAATTCCGGTTCTTTCACATTGTTCTCCACTTTCCATCCTTGGCCACTTGGGCCGACCTGGTGTCACGTTACACTCAGGCAGCATTTACAGCACCTTGCAAAACAGCCAAGCAGATCACATACCTAGACCTGTCAATACCTGCGGTCTCAAGATTAACCCTTTTTCTGAGCATGTTCTGAAAACGAGAGATTTTAAAACCAAAGAGAAATATCCAACAGAAATCAGATACTGTTTTCACTTTGGTCCTAAAAAAAATTTAACTCCTTTCCCTTCTCAAAAAGGTTGAAAAGTGGTAATTATCAAACTGTCATTAATTGGTGCTTTTTATTATACAGATAAACTGAGGGAACTTTCTTCCCTCCAGCACCCCAAACCTGAAGTCTGACAAAAACACACCTGTCTAGGGGACACAAACATGCTCCAGTGTGCTCATCAGCAAAGCCAGTTGGCAGTTTAAAAATCTCTCTATAACAAGCAAGAATCAACTTGCAGGGAAATTCTGTTTCATTTCGATGGTTGTTTATTCCCCTGGTTAATATAGTCATCCTTTTAGAAGATGAGCTCTGGAGCAATGGTTCCCCCACCTGAGCACGCAGCAGGTTTCCATCAGTCACAGTGTTTCACTCTGGTCCAGACAGCAGGAAAAAAGCCAGGGATAGGTAGTTTAAAGGTCCCCCAGGAGATTTTGCTGCATGACATACCTCCTCCCACCTCCAACTCCCACACAACACTCTTCTAGAAGAAACTGTATTATCATAAGAAGTTTTACTCTTAAGGAGTGTCTGTCCCTCCAGCTTACCACCTTTACCCTAGCTCCCCTCCCGAGGTTCTTCATCCAGTAAAAGGAACAACTTAGCAAAAATAAAAATATCAGCAACCTATTTCTTTACTCAAAACTAATCCGTGGCCTCCACTACCCATAGGAAAAACATCAAATCCACGAACAGGGATTAGTGGGGTTTTTCCTTGGGTTGCAAAAGGCATGAGAAAAATGAGGCTGGTCAGATTTGTAAAACAGAGTATTTGAACAGAACAAGGACTCAAAGAGTGAATGAGAATATTCCATGGATCAAGTTTAAAAGCATACCTCTGCCACAATTTTACTACTCTTCACACCCATCTCAGAAAAAGGCATTCCAGCATTTCTGCATTTTATAGTCTTAATGGTCCTCTGACCTCATCCCAGTATTAAAGAAGCCAAAGTTAGCCCTGCCCCATTCCCCCCACCCCAACCCTCTATGCACTACCCTTTCCCAGGCTTCTCTGTGCTCACTGCCATGCTCAATCCAGATCTCTCCATACATTCTGAGATGATCATAATCTTTTATACCTGTGGCATTTTCAAAATCACAGTGGGAATAGACTCAGGAGTATAAACTTCAGAGAAGCAAAACGTTTTCACCTTTTCCCAAGTTTGATGGATTTTAAGATGCCTTGTACATAAAACTTCTGCTCCCCACATGTGAGAAGACCTCTAATGACCTACTGTTTTTCACAGCATTACCCCTTTTCTTCTTTAAATAATAGAAAACTAACTTAAATAAGTCTGGATTTAATCAAACAACTCTGGTGTTCCATGTCAAGATCTTTAAAACAGGATTCTTCCTATGATCACCCTCACAGCTATCTGCCAATCACCTAAAATTCTAAATTCAATGGCACCAAAAAACTAAATGCAACAAAACCACAAAATGAGAGATAAGAAAGTAGAAGGACAGGGGTTAGTACTGCAACATACACAAAATATAGATATTTATAAGTTACACATGTAGCTTTTTATCTTCCTACTGTATAAATCTTAGAAGCAAACTTAAAATACTCACAAGAAATATGAAGATTTGTAATACAGAATAATTAAAATTTTAGGCCCCTCTATATTTCATATAATTACTCACTCCATTTTTTTTAAAAGATTTTATTTATTTATTTGACAGAGACAGCCAGAGAGAGAGGGAACACAAGCAGGAGGAGTGGGAGAGGAAGAAGCAGGGTCATAGCAGAGGAGCCTGATGTGGGGCTCGATCCCAGAACACCGGGATCACGACCTGAGCCAAAGGCAGACGCTTAAGGACTGCGCCACCCAGGCGCCCCTTAAATCACATGAATCCATTTCAGTTACTGTTAACTGAAGTGCATCGTCTTGCATTAGGTGAGAGGAAACAGTTTTTTATGCTTATCTGATGTATATCCAGAGCTAATCAGAAGATCCCACAACATCCATTTTTTAAAAAAGATTGTATGTATGTATGTACATATGTATGTATTTATTTATTTACTAGAGGGAGAGAGGGAGAGAGAGAGAATACGTGGGGGGGGGGAGGAGAGGCAGAGGGAAAGGGAGAAGCAGACTCCTCACTGAGCAGGGAGCCCAATCCTGATGCGGGGCTCAGTCCCAGGACCCTCGGATCATGACCTGAGCCGAAGGCAGATGCCTAATCAACTGAGCCACCCAGGTGCCCCCACAACAACCATGTTCAAAAGAAACTATGCTTCTACTGATTGACTTAGTGGTAAAATATTGATGAATATTTACTGAACTTCCCTAAACTCAGTACTGTGGTAAATACAAAAAGATAATGCATGGTGTTGTTCCCGTGAAGTATATAATCTAGCTCAGGAAACAAGACCAAAAGAGACAGTAACTGAACACCAAAAGGTAGTATGAAATTAAATGCTCATAAAGCTGGTCCGTTCTACACCATTTCAGAAGAGGGGATGGTCAAACGGGTCAAGAAAACACTCATAGACAACGAAGGACCTAAAGTCAATCTTAGAGGAAGGTGGTAGGATGTGGAGAGACTAAGGGAAAGAAAAGACAAGAGTCTAGCATGTGTATGCAAGTGCACGTGCACAAGTGTGAATGCCGAGACACAGAAGAATGCAGAGGATCAAAACTGACCAAAGTAAATCTGAAGACAGTTAACAGCTTGACAAGAGCTAAGAGGTGTCAATGGCAAATGGTAGAAAATGTGGTTAAATAAGCAAAGCAAAACCAAATTATGGAGTCTTGAAAGCCAGGGAGTAGTATTTAGGCTTGCCTTGGGAAGAGGTAGAGAGTTCCTGGAGGTTTTCTTTGTTTTGTTTTCTTCCTTCCTTTCTTTCTCTTTCTTTCTGTCTTTCTTTCTCTCTTTTTTTCTTAAGATTTTATTTATTTATTTGACAGAGAGAGAGAGAGAGCCAGTGAGAGAGGGAACACAAGCCGGCTCCCAGCCGAGGAGCCCAACGCGGGGCTCTATCCCAGGACCCTGGGATCACGCCCTGAGCCGAAGGCAGACGCTTAAAGACTGAGCCACCCAGGTGCCCCTCCTGGAGGTTTTCAAATCAAGCTGCAACAACAGAGTCTGGTCCCTATAATTACAAAGCCCAATGCAAGTCACATACGTGGGATCTGGTAACTACCATCCAAACATGATGAGAACAGCTTAAACAGACATTCCGTAGCTTGACTGCTACATGGAGAGCTTCCAGGCAGCAATGTGTACACTGCCCTCCTTAAATTCTTCATTAATTACTTACAATAGAGATTCTCGACGATGGATTTTTAAACTGCTGAGAGTGCTGTAAAACTGTTTAAAACAAAATTCACTTAACTAATTTACTTCAAGCTTTTGTTTTTCACCTAAGGACTGGAAGAGGGGGGAAAACATGAAAAAAGGATTTTCAAAAATATGTTGACATTACCATATAACCTTTCTTAGAAGTTATTCAAGTGAACATCAAAACTGCCCTGCAACCATTTGAATACGAGTGAAACTTTGAGATATGTGAACTAGTTGAATCTACAGATGATTACATCTTGTCATTTGGTTAATACTACCTAATAATATTTTAAATAGATCATGCTGATTTAGTTACTCAATGAAGAAAGAATATTCATGACGGATGCACACTTCTTAGTCACTTCATAGAGACTGCTATCACCTACATTCAAGGACTCTTGACTTTCTTCCAGAGAGATGTCCAGAAGAGAAGTGCTCCTGTGAAAACAAGGACTTGACCCAGTGAGGGTGAATTAAATCTGGCTCTTTAATAAAGGTATTTCCTGCTGTATAGCTTTGCCTTGCTCTTGGAAAGTTCAATAATTCAAAGTCTCCTTCGTAGATGTAATAGGCTCTAACTAGATTTTTTTTTAAAGATTTTATTTTTAAGAAATCTCTACGACCAATGTGGGGCTCGAACCCATAACCCCAAGATCAAGAGTCACAAAAGCCAGCCAGGTGCCCCTCACTTACTACATTTTTAAATATACTTTTGCATAAAGACACATCCAGAAACTGTAAAAGAGCATAGTAAGGTTTATTTACATTATCATTTGTTAGTAATACCTCACGTCTAAATCTTACAAATTACAAAGCAAAGCATACATACTACTTTAATTCTTGAAACATTTATAACAACCACTGATTTTTTTTTTTTTTTAAGATTTCATCTATTTATTTGAGTGAGACAGAGAGAGACAGGATGCATGAGCGGGGGCGGGGGCAGAGGGAGAGGGAGAAGCAGACTCCCCACTGAGCAGGATGCCCAATTCAGGGCTCCATCTTAGGACACCAAGATCATGACCTGAGCCAAAGGCAGATACTTAACCAACTGAGCCACCCAGGCACCCCAACCACTGATATCTTTAGAAAGACACAAAAAATCATGACACTTATCCTCAAAGAGCTTAAGAAAGAAATGATGACGAATTACAAAATAAATATGTGGAAGAAAGTAATCGCTACCATTTCTGTGTGCCAGGCCCTCTGCTAAGTACTTCACTATGTGTTACTTAGTCTTCCCATCACTTTATTTATACAAGGATACAAGGATCAGGGGAGCCAACCACATAAGCGCAGGGACCTGGGCACGGTCACCACCACACTCCCCAGCTTACACAGATGGTTCATGATTAATAGCTGCCAAATGAGTGCTCAACGTGTTCGGAGAGTTTGAGCACATGTCTGCCTTCAGCTCATGCTTATTCACCTTTTCACGCATTCAACAAATATCCACTGAGTACTACGATATGCCAAGACTCTGGCCTAGATGCTACAAATACAGCGGTGAGCAAAACAGACCAAAACTTCTGCCTTGGCGGGGCTTCTAATCTAGTTACCTTTTTCTTCTTCCTATTTCACCCATCATTCCACCCACCTCCCCTCTGGTAACCATCAGTTTGTTCTCTATAGAGTCTGTTTTGTAATTTGTCTCTATTTTTTCTTTCCTTTGTTCATGGTTTTGTTTTTTAAATTCCACATGAGTGAAACCATATGGTATTTGCCTTTCTCTGACTGATTTATTTCACTGAGCATTATTGCTCTCTAGATTCATCCACGTTGTTGCAAATGGGAAGAGTCCATTCTTTTTTACGGCTGAGTAATATTCCACGACGCCACAACTTCCTTATCCATTCATCTACTGATGAGAACTTGGGCTGCTTCCATAATTTGGCTATTGTAAATAATGCTATAATAAACACAGGGATGCATGTGTCCCTCTGAGTTACTCTGCATTAGTGTTTTGTATTTTGGGGGTAAATACCCAGTAGTGTGATTACTGGATCCTAGGGCAGTTCTATTTTTAACTTTTTGAGGAACCTCCGTGCTGTTTTCCACAGTGGCTGTACCAGTTTGCATTCCCAGCCGTGAGGGTTCCTTTTTCTCCACATCTTCATCAATGCTTGTTGTTTCTTGATCTAATCTAATGATCTTAATGAAAACACTGTTTCACCCTCAAAACAGTCTACATTAAAAATGTGAGGTTGTCAGGCAATACAGGTTGTTATCTTACACCAGGAGTGGAAACATCTGTCACTCTCCTTCCATGTCTATCTCCCACTATCTCCCAACCCCCAACAACTGGGCACAGAAAATGTGACCTCTCCTACTCTAACAGTAACAGTTGTGGGAGAAATACTGCACCTTTAAGACAATTTGTAAGTACACACGGAGAGGGAAAAGGAAACCTGGGGCGAGGGTGGAGATGGGGGAGAACTACAGCTAAATCCAAAGGCAGGTTCTTCAGGGCAAAGCTGATTAACCTAGATCGAGATAACCTGAGGGCCTCTATTTCACTTTAATTTTTATTTTGACTTTGAATTGAAATTTGACAACAAGAAAGTTTATTGGGATTTTTAAAAAGCATTCTCTTTACAAATATAAACACTTCAATGAAGAAGAGGAAATTCTCCCCATATTGTCTTTTTCTATATACTAGATGGCCTTCAGAAATCATATCAGTACTATCTATATTCTTTTATTTATTTAAGGAGCACTCAAAGAGACCTATCTGCCACATTCTGGTGGGTAAGGGAGAGGGACAGGGAAAAGGCAGTGGCTAAGATGCGGTGTTGCCCTATGAGCCATCACAGTCTACCAGCTAGGACAAATGCTAATCACAATAATATACGTCACACAGCAGGAGTAGACACAAAGCTTATTCTCCCACGTTATCCCATAATTATTTACTATGTCCCATCTCTCAAGGTTACAAGCTACTTGAGAACAAAAGACTTAACATAAATTGTTTCTGTATGTCCTTTATTAACGTAATTTAAAAGCTATTAAAAGTACGTTGTGTGGCAAGTCAAATTAGGCCACAAGATCAAAGGACACTGTCTTTTGTTAATAAAAAACACTTCCTTACCGTAATTCTTCATTAAAATGATAAAACATTAGTGTGTCCCTATGTCTGCCTTAGCATTTCAGACTTTTACGTGATGTACTCACCAGTGTGCTGGGCTTTAATGACTACGCTCAAAGCAACATATATACATGTACTTTCTAATTCAAACACAGAAAAAAACAAACACACAAATACCACCAACAAATGGTGCAAAAATGGGAAGTCCCACATGTAAAAGAACACTCAACAACCCCATGAACTATTTTCCACATGTCTAGCCTAAGTCAGTTTTCTTTTTTTAAGACAGGTTTTAATAAACATAAGAACTACTTCATTGGTTCTTTTGAAACTCCTTAGGAAATGAAATTCATAATAGCTTCATAATTTTTCCTTTAAGCTTTAAAAAGCAGATCTGAATCCTCAGATTTGACTATTTTTTATCTGATCATTTAAATTTGATTTTTAAAAATAAGATAGTAACCTCCATCAATTTTCAGCTGGAAAAACTGTTACTACATGAACTTTTTAAAAACATTCCTAGAATAGACAGGTGTAAACTAAAATCCTACTTTTAAAGAATCTTGCTTTGTTGATAGTAAGACTGTAATTTATTTATTTTTATTTTATTTCTTTTTTATTTGACATTGACATTGAAAGACTGTAATTTAGAAGCCCCAAATCACTGAGGTACATAAGACTTAGAAACAAAAACAGAAAATAATACAGGGAGAAGCCAGAAGTAGTAAAGGGAATTATTCCTTTTATTCAGCGAAGAAATCAGGAAAACTGTAATGAAGAGCCAGACATCTTCTCCAGATTAATCTAAAGACAAAAGCAAAAGATTTCTGATGTTCAGCAATCAATGATAACTAAGGTATTCCCAGCTACATTTTTTAGTGAACCAATAATCACCACTTTCACCTATGCTGAAAACACTAATAATTTCATTAAGATACTTCATTTCTATAAATAGCAAAAACAAGGGGAAGGCAGAAGCAGGAAAGAAATCTCATAATGAAACTGTTTCTTACAAATAAACCATAAAGGAATATTGTAAGAAAGAATCACACTGTAGTTCTTTAATCAGATTTTGTTTCTAGAATGAAGAAAAGAAATATCAAGCACGTATTTATTCCTCTAAGAAATGTTTATAAAATCTATTATGTCTTAGGTACTGGGTATACAAAAATAAAGTAGTAGTTCAGTGCCTAAAACAAGAAAAATAGTATGTAAACAGGTAACTATAAAACAGTGTAAGTAATTAAGTCAACCAAGTGTTAAAGGAATAATGAGAAAGAGATAAACACCTGTGAGAACCTGAGAAACTGCACAAGGAAGTGACATGTGGACCATTTCTTTAGGCATAAGTAGCACCTCTTTTTTAAAAGCAGAGATAATGTGAGGGGGAAAGGGGAGGAGGGATATTCCAGGTAGAATGGGCAAAGGTAAACTTAAAAGTCTGAATCACTGAATAATATGAATAATAAGTACAATAGGAATTTAATGGAAACAAACTTTTTCCTAAAAGGACACAGGACCCACTAGTATCACAAAACATGCATTCAAATCCTAGTTCTTCCATCTACTGTATTTTCTTGAATAAGTCAAGCTCTATGATATCCCTTTTGTCATCTTAAAGTTGTACCATAAAACACCTTCAACGTTTTAAAGAATCTGGATATCCCAAAATACAAAAATAAATTTATCCTTAAATACTAAAATTTCAAGATCAAAATAGGAGCTTATCACTTCATGTTGAATGTTCATCACATATACAAATTTGAAAGCCAATCCTTTATGACCTACAAAAATTTCACAAAACTAAACACATTTATAATTATGTAAAAAGTTACATTTTCTACATCAAACATGTAACTGTAATCCATACAATCCATATCATACAAAACAAGCCTACAACATATCTAGAATCAACAAGTGACAAAAGTCTAATGAAACAAGCTTTATATTTAACGGGTCTCCCTAATGGGAAATTAAAGCAGCAATTGTACATCTGTGTCTCTGTTCCTCCCATCGTGGTTTAACTGACAGGAAGCAGAGAACAAGATATGGCATACAAACGTCAAGTATTTCCTGCCTTCTCTGCTACATCTTTATGTCTTGTTTTATAAATAGTCCAATAGTTGATGTGAAAATGTATCAAAGTATGGTCAACTATAACATAGGAATGGTAAAGAGTGTTTATGAAAACAGAGCAAATAAAAAGGTATTTTGAGGTTCGGATCTAAGTTCACTATGCACACAATAACTCATTATTATAGTTTTCTGAATAAGTATCCTTAGGAGCAAACATTTTACAAATTAAGACTTGAAGACCACAATGACTGAGTAAAAAATCAAGTGCCTGAACAATAGAATAAGCCCTCAAACAGGTTAGATAAATAACACCTGACCACTTAGATAAGTGAAAGATAAGTACCACCTTAAAAATTAACCTTCCAGTAATTGATTCAAAACAAAGCAGGGCAGATAACTTGTCTCTTTGATCTTTGGTCACCATCGCTTCTTGTCACTACTCTTCCCAGATTATAATCTGCGTCCCCCCTCAACCAAACTAACTCTGCTCCCTTGCCCACTTCCCTATATATCCAAAACTTGGCTAACATTATTTACCCATTTATGTTCAACTCTTCAACTGTACACAAACTAAATAAAAATCTGTTCTCAAGAGGTAAATTCTTACTGCTCTAAGTCACTTTAAGCAAACTTCCAATTACTTATAACTTAAAACAGAGGTGCTTGCTTTTCATCATGCCTAGCCGCCTTCCAAACTTACAATTCTTAAGAATCACCTCAATTCATCATTCATATGCCTCATATTCTATAAAATCCTGGACGCAATGCAACCATCTTCTCCATTCATCTCAGTCAATTCTTACCTAAGCTATAAGCTACCACAACTACCATTTCACCAGGATTCAGTGCTATTCCTCTCTAGGTCATGTTCAGAATAACTCAATATTTTACTACACATAAGCCCATGTAGAGCTTCCTGTGACCTCCTTTCGAAACAGAACTTAGTATGCACTTAATAGTCAACCTTAAGCAGGGCACCATCCTCCTAAAATAAGTAACAGTGCTTAAATGAGTGGCTTGGAAAACAATTTCTTACCCCATATTTTTCAGTGGAAAGATCTAGTTCATTCTTTCCAAGAGTGTAAGAGTTATTAGTGCCTTCCTAGCATGTCTTTAGTACATTGCTGCTCTTGTAAATTTATTACCTCAATTGTCCCCAATATCCAGGAATAAATGCTCCTTGAACCCCAGAGGAAGTATCCATTTCCTTATACAAATTAGTTCCCTTCCCACGGCCTCTGGCTCTGATGCTTGGTCAATCACCCTAAATATGATGGAAAATCTCATAGCATCTAAGAATCTAGTGTCCACCAACTTCTCAAAAATCAAATATGCTACCAATGGTGTGCAACTGTTTGATTCTACCAAGGGCAGGTGTATATTACACCTTCCTTCCAGTTTACTCCTGAGACTAAAAGGTTGTGAATTATCCTTTAACAATACATAAATTTGTCTCTGATCCACAGATCAAAGGATCAAATAGAACATCTAGTTTAGAAAGTTCATTTCATAAAACATTTTCAGTAAGATCATTTACAAAGTAAATCATCCATTTCCAAGTGCAAATTGTTTCAAAATGTCTCTCAAATTAAAACACACATAACGTTGGGGTACCTGGATGGTTCAGTTGGTTAAACATCCGACTCTTGATTTTAGCTCAGATCATGATCTCAGAGTCGTGATATGGAGCCCCATGTTGGGCTCCAAGCTCAGTGGGGAGTCTGCTTGAGACTCTCTCTCCCTCTCCCCTGCCCCTCCCACCCCTGGCTCTCTCTCCCCACCTAGGATAAATAAGTCTTTTTTAAAAAGGAAAATAAAGGCTTTAAAAAAAACACACATAACATTAATTCTAATTAATTACTCTAATTTAAATCTAAAATCTTCACATTATTTTTCCTTAGGCTCTAATATGTAAGTATGTGTTTTGTGTGGTACATTTTAAACTTTATATAAATAGTATCATACCATATATATTCTCCCAGCATACTTTAACAAGACACAAAATTTTGAATAGACACAAAGATTATCTGGACACAAACATTCCCTAGAACTTAGCGTTTAGAAAAATATTATTACTGAAGATAAGTCATGGTTATCAGGCTTCCATTATGACAAAGAGAAATATCTAAGATCCAGATAGCAGCCTATCTTCAATGATGCCTCTCACGAAAAGTATTCTGACTTTCTGCAGAACATAGATGGTTCCCCTTAAGAACACCATGTGTGGAAATCTTAACAAGAAGCCTGGAGGTCTAACCCTAACGGTCTTTTTCTAACTTGCCTAAAAGGTGTAGGCTACACCACAGCCACCACTAACACAGTGAATGTTCCATCAGCAGGATGTTCTAAACTGCAATGAGAAAATGTCTGGCTATGTTTGTTTTAGAAACTTGCTTCTTTAATTCACTCTGAAGCTAAGTAATATATAGCAACTCAAAGTTCTCCCAATAAACAACAACACAATAAGAAAATGTAAATCAGAAAATACCAAATGAGAAAGTGAATCTACAAGGAAGAAGTGAATTTGAAGGCATGTTTCACCTATTTCTATAAAGCATTTAAAAATGATTGATACCACTGCCAATTCCTTTTAACTGAAAATTAAACTCAAAGTCAGTACACAGAAATCCCTCAGACTGGAAGAGAAGCCAGCAACTGCCTTCTTTGCCTTTTAACTTCCCGTTCCTTAATCACAAAATCACCAACTAAAGGGAAAGGTGGAGGGTCAGAATCAACACTTTCACTTTCTTCAAGAAATGCTGATTTCCTCATGAGAGAGGCACCCAACATAGAAAAATACTGTATGATGAGCTCATATTTAACATAAACTTTCACAAATTTATATTCCTATCATATAATTGCATAGAAGTACCATCACTTATTTAACCAAGCCCCATTTTGGGCTATTTCTAGTGTTGGCGTATTACAGTGTTCCTAAAAATGCAATCCTCAGACCCACAGAAGATCCAGAACCCTTTTCATCAGAGAGTTCATGAGGTCAAAACTATTTTCACAGTAATACTAGGGTACTACCTGCCTTTTCTCACCGTGTTCACATTTACACTAATAGTGCAAAAGCAAAGGTGGATGTAAATGTTAGCGCCTTAGCACGAATCAGGCTCTATCACCAAACCTTACTAGTCATTGTATTCTTTACCACGAGGCACTCACATTTAAAAGAGGCAGTTTCATTTAAAAATGTCCTTGATGAAGAGTAAAACTATTTCTTTTCTTAAATTTCAACCATTAAATGCATGCCTTTTAACACTGTGAGTGATAAAATGGGAAATACACACAAGGTCCTTCCGTCGAATTCTAAAATAGAATGGTTGTCTTGACAAAAAGCACCAATAAGTTGTTTTGCTTTTTTGTTTTTTTGTTTTTAAAGTAGACTCCATGCCCAATGTGGGGCTTGGAACTTGAACTCACGACCCTGAGATCGAGAGTCGCATGCTCTACCGACTGAGTCAGCCAGGCTCTCCACTAATTACTTTCGTTGTGAGCTAAACTAGCTGCTTTTTTCACAGAACACCATTGTTACTTCAAAGAACTATTTATTATTCATAACTGGATATTTGTCAGACATGCCCCCAAAACTAAAGAAAGTGACCCTGTCGCTTCAGGGAAAACAACTAACAGCATTTGTCACTGATGATAAAATGCGAGCTTTCGACTGAAAATGAGAATTTTAGAAAACTTATGTACACTACTTTGGGCTTATTAGCTTTCCAATACTTAAAAGACTTTTTTGATAAGACTGGTATAATATTAAAAAAATGTGATTTTTAAAAATATTAGGTCAACATTCGGAATACTCAGATGACCAATGAGTGATGTTATAAAATCTTGTCTCAGGAAAACATTATTTCTTCAAAGTGCAAGACAGACCAATCGATTTTAATGTTACAGAGGACAAAAAGTTCACTGACAGGGTTTCAGAGATCCTCTGAATTAACTTTTAAGAAACGAGCATTTGTTGAGTTTCGGTGTGTAAAACCCACAATTACCTGGAGTGGCTATTAAAATACATCTCCCTCCTCCAACTAGACATCTGTATTAGGCCAAAGTTTCTTCACATTCTTCAACAAAGGCAACATATGGCAACAGATTTAATGTGGAAGCAGATCTGAAAATCTAGCTCTCTTCTGTTGAGCCAAAGATTAAAGATTTGCACTCCTTTTGATAGTTTTTGTTTTCGAAAGCACAGTTGTCTTTTATAAAAATAATTAAGTTAACATGTAATGAGTTTGTTATTTTTTTTAGGAAATTAATGTGTCAATATTTTTAAATTTTGTTTTAATTTCTAATATTGGTAAATACTGATACATGTAACTCACATGAATAAAAGCTCTTTGGGATCCTCAATAATTTTTAAGAGTATAAAGAAAACAAATTTTGAGAAGATATAAAGGGTATAAAGTTCATAAACTGCTCTATTAAAAACCAGTGGTTTAAGTATCTCATAGTTTCATCTCTGTTCCCATCCTTACATTTTCTTTAAGATAGAGTGCTACAACTGAGATTATTATGTCAAAAGATAGGTACATTTTCAAAGCATTTGATGTAAGTCAATTGCTCTCCAGAAGGCTTTTTGGTTAATGCAGGCACATTTAATGGTGTTCTCACCATCCCACTGTACTTTGATTTTTGTCAATATGATGGGCGAAAGTAATTTCATTTAATTTGCATTCATTTACTAGCAAGTTTAATATTTTAGGGGCGCCTGGGTGGCTCAGTCATTAAGCATCTGCCCTCGGCTCAGGGCGTGATCCCGGCATTCTGGGATCGAGCCCCACATCAGGCTCCTCAACTGGAAGCCTGCTTCTTCCTCTCCCACTCCCCCTACTTGTGTTCCCTCTCTCTCTGTCAAATAAATAAATAAAATCTTTAAAAAAAAGTTTAATATTTTAACATTAAATATAATAAATTAAACATAAATATAATTATATTAAATATATATTACATATTTGTATAATCACTGTAATTAGTAACTGATAATGTGTTAAATATAAATATAATAACTTAATACTCTCCCCAATTTTTTAATTTATTTATTTGAGAGATTTTATTTATTGAGACGAAGAGAGTGAAAGAAAAAGAGAGCATGAGAGGGGGTAGGGTCAGGGGGAGAAGCAGACTCCCCACTGAGCAGGGAGCCCGACTCAGGACTCGATCCTGGGACTCCAGAATCATGACCTGAGCCAAAGACAGTCACTTAACTGACTAAGCCACCCAGGTGCCTGTCCCCAACTTTTTAAAAAAGATTTTATTTATTTTAGAAGGAGAGAGGGAGTGGGGGGGGAGGGAGAGAGAGAGAGAGAGAGAGAGAAACAGAGAGAAGTGAGCGGGCGGGTGCACACGAGCAGGAGGAGGGGCAGAAGTAGAGGGAGAAGCAGACACCCCCCTGCTG